>NC_079435.1:18601440-18816440 GCF_903798145.1 Danio aesculapii | reverse complement strand
TAAAACCGAAACCAAGTCATATATATGGAGCACATATTCAACTATTTGTTTTTCAGATGGAAAGCTCTAACTGCTGTATTCATCTCACAAAGAGATGCAAAAAGACATGACACTTAGATGTTGTGAATATGTTGATCTTTATTCCAATGCACTGTGCGCTTCGGCTCTTTGTATTAAGCTGTGCTAAAATTAGGCAATTTGTTTATGCGATTCACACAATTATTTTTGATGTTAATTCATACATTAGGCACATGGTCTGCCTTTGTGCATTTGTGTGTTTTGGAAAAGGTGTTGCTTTGGACAATGATTATGCAGGAAGGGCTGGATCTTTAGTGACCCTACCTTTAATATCTGTGCATGTTTTTTTTATTTATTTATTTATTTTTTATTTATCATTTTATAATATAACAAACAGCACGATTGACAAAAAGAATATTCAGCATTAAGTGTAGCGTCAGGGTATACAAATATAAAAATCTCTACATCAACAAATCCAGTTTATGTTACTAGATTAAAACAGAAATCAAATGACAGCTTGTGAATGGTCAGTGTGATAACAATGGGTATTATGCAGGCTCAGGTCATAGGGTTCATAAAGGGTCCATAAAAATTTTCCAGGTTTTTAAAATATGTGTGCGTTGTTTTTTAAACTATATGTTAAGTATTCCAAATGCAGTGTGTCATTTATGATGTTTTTAAATAATTCAAATATTGGAGGGAGTTCCTGTTTCCAGTTTAACAGAATACATTTCCTGGATACATAAGAGATTAGACCTATCCTTTTGGTAAATATCTGTGCATGTTTAAAGTCAGAATGAAATCAAAATGTGCTCTTCTTATTTTTAAATGCAGGTTTGATAAAAACAACTTATCTGTAAAAACAATAAGTAACACTTTATTGTGATGGTCCATTTAAGTATTAGTAGACTGTCTGCTTAATATCTGCTGATATTACTCCTTCAACAGACATTTAAATGACTATAAGAAACTTAGCAACTCACACTAAACCCTGAGCCCAACCCTAACCCCAACCTAACAGTCTACTTATAGTCTAATGAGAGTTAGTTGGCATGTAGATGCGAAGTACCTTAAATTTAACAAACGGACCATCAAAATAAAGTGTGACCAAAAAATAATTTAATCAAATATCATAACCTCACCCCTTCTAACCTACTTTTGTGCACTTTTGGTCACATGGAATACCTGTCAAGAAACCTTTACAGTTTTGCTCTACCTTCATTCATTATTCAGTCTTTCGTTTTATTAGCAGCACCCATCTTCCAATGATTCAGTTGGTTGGCAAATGACAAGATCATGCACCGCCCTAAATTTTCTTCTCATTTCAGATTTGTTTCAAGTGAATGTACATCATGATGGAGGAAAAAAGGCAATCTTAACTTCCGTTCATGGGGATTTTAAAAGTGAAGGGTCAGTTTGCTGATATCCCCCGATTATAATATATTTTTGCATTTCTTAATGCTTTGAAGAAACATTAAAGTGAGCCCTGCTTTATGTTTGTTGTGGTTTTGTGGAGGGTCTCTGAGGTCACTTCCTGAGGCAGAGACCTATAAATCTGCACCGTTTTGATAGAGTGGAAACATCTATTCATTTAATCTTTCCACACCATAAATAAGAAAAACAACAAACAGAGAATAAAGCATGACTCGATGATCAAAGCATACGCTTCCTTTCTTGTGAGGTTAAGGATGTTTCATTTGTTCTATTTCCTAATGAGGATTGTGTGGTTTCTTTTGCCATAAAACAATGAGCAGATAAATGGTCTAAAATCAACAAACATTAATGGGAAGTGCTCATTTTCCTTGCAAGCTGCCATTTAGACGATAAATGACTTCAAGAGCAAGGAGTGAGCTATCAAGACGTTCATCTCACCTGGATTTCTCCAGTTTCCATGTGCTTATTCTTAGAAAGAAATCTGTTTGAATTCATGCAATAGATAATTTGGCATAGGTTTGGATACTCCGGCTAGTGTACTAAAACACTTCATCACTGTCAGCCATGAGACTATTGTGCAGTCTGGCTATTTTTGTATTTACAGTTTTACTGGCTTTATTCTTCACGTATGAGTCGGCGCAGTCATTGGAATCTTTTTGGCTCGAGATTTCTGGGCCCTGTTTCAAAAAGGAGGTTAAGTGTAAACTCAGAGTATGTTAACCCTGAAATTAGAGAAACTCTGGGTTTTCCATTTCAAATTGGCAGGTTTGTCAAACTCGAGAAAGCTGGGTAAATCAAGCCTGTTTCTGAAAAAGAGGTAACTTTTACTCACTGTGGTAACTTACTCTGTGAAACTAACCTGGTCAGGAGCAGGTTTTATTCTCTAAACTCTGAGTTTCTGTCAGGCTCCACCCCTTTTTAAAGACAAAGTGATATTTCTTGCCTCAGCCTTAGTCATTTATTGCCTACATTTCAGTCTCACAAAGAACAAAGTAACGAGGATGGCTTGTCCTTTTTTAGGAATTCAATTCAATTCACCTTTATTTGTATAGCGCTTATACAATGTAGATTGTGTCAAAGCAGCTTCACATAAAAGGTCATAGTAAATAGGAACAGTGTAGTTCAGTTTGTAGTGTTTAAGTTCAGTTCAGTTTAGCTCAGTTCAGTGTGGTTTAATAATCACTACTGAGAGTCCAAATACTGAAGAGCAAATCCAACGATGCGCAGCTGTACAGATCCCGAACCATGCAAGCCAGTGGCGACAGCGGAGAGGGAAAAAAAACTTCACTAAAGGCGGAAGTGAAGAAAAAAAACCTTGAGAGAAACCAGGCTCAGTTGGGCACGACCATTTTAATTTCTCCGCTGGCCAAACGTCTTGTGCAGAGCTGCAGTCTCAGTGGCGGAGGCTGGAAGCTGGCCTCAGCGAAGACTCGTCTGTCTCTGGAGCGTCACAGGAATCAGTCTCATGTTCTCATCTCTTCCATGACCATCACAGTAGCTGCTCAGGATTCGGCCTGGTCCAGGATATGGAAACCTTGGGATCATCTCGTCGTTGGTCTTGGATCGAATCAGTGACTCTGCATAGTCTGAGGGCCTCGGGAAGAGTATCCCCAGGTGGAAATGGAGAATAAAGAAAATAATTAGCGTAGCTGATGTTCACAGTGTATATCAACAAGATGCATAACCTGTGTGGAAAATTACAATTAGATTCAATACCATAGTTTTAAGTTTTATCTTCTGACATTACTGCAAAAAATAAATAATTAGATTCACTGACCTTCGACAGGGACATGTACTGTTACTAGATTAATGAGATTATTACTCGTTCTAGAAACTATTTTTAGTACTGCTTACACTCTAAATGTAATATCAATCTCTACCACTTGATCAATGAAAAAACAGCAGACACACAAGTGCACTTTTAAATCTATTAAAAACTCAATATTAGAAATTTTATCTTAAACTGATCAATGTGTGTAAAAGTGGGAACCTTATATTAAACATAATAATAATAATAATAGTTTGTTTATATAGCACCTTGAAAACATAAATTCTCAAAGCGCTTTACACAAAAAAGACAGATATAAAAACAGTTTAGAATAACAGTCAAATTGAGTCATTCAAAATAAAACATTCAAAATTGATATTTGAAACTTTCAAATATCTAGAAACATAAAACAAACCAAGAATGCATACCTCATGATTAGGTGAGTGTACATTTCCACCAAACATTAAGTTAAGGTTATATCCATTCTTGTTTTGTCAAATTTGTTGTAGAAACTATGCAGTAGCCTATTTTATGTCATTTAATGCAATTACATCTGAACTTCAAAATTATGGCCAATTCCCCACTTTTTCAAGTGAAAAGTCAGTAAACGTCACACATTACATGTTAAATATTGAAATAAACTTATTTATAATATAATGTAAACTTATTCATTACCTTGAGCACCTATGTTCTACCACGCTAACTGTCTCTGTTTCGCTGGAGCAGTAGCGTTGCTTATTTAAAAAAAAAATGGTCATATTTGCTATAACTTTGCATGATCATGAGTTCAGCTGGAAAAAAAATGCTGATCTCTTGTTTTTTTCAGATGTTGCAATGGTGACTCATAATATCTGCGTAATACCTTTTTCTAGGCACGGTGTGCACGCTTAACTTTGAGTTAGTCTACTCAGACTTGATTGACCCAACTCAGATCAACTGTTCTAAAACCGAAAACTCTGGTTGGTTAAACCTCCTTACTGAAACAGGCCCCAATTCACATTCACTGCTATTGATTTCTAGACTTTTAAAACAGCTTGTTATTGTTTGATGTTGCAAACTGATTTTTTCTATTCTACTTTTTATGTATAGTCATGAACACAATTGTTTGTAGAGCAAGTAGTTTGACTGTTTTCTGCTCTTTATTATTCCTAGTAATTTCTGATATGGAAGTTATAAAATAATCGCATAAACCAGCACACTTCTGCATCGCAGAATATTAATAAGGTGAATATTTTACAATTGCAAGCTTATTTTCCATTTTTACTATGTCAGTCTCATTGGAATTGATTGCAAGCTAATGTAATTCAAAAAGATGTAAGTAAAGCATTTATTAATTTATCATCAAAAAAAAGGCACACCTTGTTTAGAAGCTTTTAATTTAAGGCTCCTGCTAAAGATGATCTTCTTAGATATTTTTGTTATTGCCATTTGTGCAGATCATCTAAAAGTGTGTGTTCATTTAGTTATTTCTGTCCTATGAGATCCATTTCTGAGTCAAATAAGAATTTATGCGGAGGGTCAGAGAACATGATATTTAATTAACCCTTTGCCCTGTGTTAGGCAATTTTATAGCTTTAGGAGAGGAATTGATTCTGTACCTGTCTGCTTCTGTTCGGAATGACACCTCCAATTGGCGTAAGGGTGAAAGACACAGATTTTGCAATTTATTCAAGTCGGTCACATGGATTTTACATATTTACTGAAATCTGCTTGGTTAGGAAATTATTCATATGAATAAAACATTGCTAATTCAACATTCTAAGTAATAAATAAATTCATTAATAAAATATTAAGTCCTGTCTAATATGGTTTGGGCATAGAATAAAAATAAAGAAGCCAAAAAGGATGACTCTAGACCATTTTAACTTGGTCATGTTATTGGCCCATGAACATTTCCTGCATGTTGTCAAACTATTTCATAACAAGAGGCAAGTCAATCACAGCTATCATAACATTATTAATTAATATGTGGACCTTTTTGGATTCTCACAAACTATAGAAATTAAAAATGTAAAAAAGGAAATACGTTGGGACCATTGTTTTTGTTTACATCCCTAAAAATGGTCTATACTTTCAGTATTAATGGCTTTTGTGGTGTGCATATGGTGGACATTTCACTATCCCACGAGGCCACAGGAGAGGATTTGGGATTGCCAGTGAAATACAAAACTGACACTATTGCTCACAGGACTTGCAAATAAGTTCCATACCAAATGTACTGTTGCTACTGGACACTTAGCAATTTTGGGTGCATTTACTGTGATTAGGAGTGAATCATTGAATCATTTGCTCAACTAATTTGCTCTGCATCTAGAAATCTCGCTATGAAGTGTTTCTCGGAAGCTAATTCTGTTTTGAATAATTCCAACTATGATTAAGTAGAGCAGAACATAGGTAATTTAGCTGATTAAAGATATACATTACACCGTTAACCTCTTATTTTATTTAAAACTAAATTCTTCTGGATATTGTGCTTTTTTGTGCTGTTAAAGTGCTCACCATATGCACACTGCAAACAAATCATTACTGCAAGTAGTCTTTCTGGGTACTTTTTGGCTATTTATTTTTTGAATATTATGAATTAACACATGTCCGAAACATATACACAGGTGTAGCGAATTAGCTCAAAGTGAATTGAAGATTCATTTGAACGGGGCTTCAAAAGAATCAACTCTTTAAATCTGAACAAACAAATTGTCCAAAAACCATTGCTCGAACAGACAGTTGAATTACGGCTATTGCTATCAAAATTAAAAACATTTATAACCTCTTAAGGCCCAAGATGTTTTTTTACATGCATTTTTTTTATTTCTCTTTGCTATTTAGGCTTATTGGAACCTGTTTAGAATAAAAATAAGTATCATATTTTGATACGATGTACTTTTAGAGAAAAATTATGTCCATATGTGTGGACTTGTGGTCCAAATTTACATAAACTTTTTCCTGAATGCATATTTAACATAGACATTTTTTTAACTTGCTTTCACTATCAGAGAGTAAAAACTAAATTTTGTCCCATTTTGGACAGTTAAGAATAGGGTTTGGGACATTTCATATGCTGCAAAACAGCTGCAGGATGACCCTGCATGTCTATAACAAAATATAAAACATTCAAAGTATTTTAAATAGCCACTTAAGAGCTAAAATGTGCTGTCCACGTATATGGACACCCAAGCCCTAGGAGGTTAAGCAGGGTAGCAAGATCGAAGTTTAAGACATTAGATTCATAAACATGCACAGGCACCTTTCTTTATACAAAATGAAACTTTATTAATTAATGTAACAGAAACTAACACCTAACACAACCACACATTTATACAAGTGTAGAGAAGAGTAAAGAAAGTAAAATAAGAGTTTGAGAGAATGCAATGATGGAGAAATCTCAGATTTTGTAAGACCAAACCAAACGAACCAAAAATAATAACTTTGAACCTTCTATAGTCTCTTTAGGGTTATGTTTAGTTTATACCAGTTCAGTGGGAATCTAGAAGTGTTACTTGCGTTCCTTTTTTAATGTGAAGAACTCCCTCTGTTGAGCATGTGGTTAGATGGTGGTCAGTTCTTTGTCCTCTTGGGGCTTGGAGTGGGATGGAGTCGGTCATTTCAAGATTTGAAGCAGCAAAAGGGCTAGTCGTGTTGACTACTGGTTTTGTGGTGCACTAAACTTAACTAGACTCTCGACAGAAAAAAAGAAAGAAAGAAAGGTATCAGACATGGCAATGTCTGAGCTGTGCTATTAACCCATCCCCGCCTGCTCCCTGGAGTCCTCTGAGGTTCTCCTGGATTTTAATTCTGGGTTCACTCTGGTCTGGGTTCTAGCCTGGGTGGTGGCCTTATGTCACAAGCTTTTATCAGGATGGTTTTGTACCCACCCTCAGAAGCCGAGTTGACAAATGAGAAGTTAACTCCCCCGAGGCACGTTTTATAGTCCTTTGTTCAGAAGTGTATGCATAGGCATTCTGGGTGTAAACTGATGCAGAAATGTTCAAAGCTTCTTAAAATGTTATTATGTTGCACATGTACTAACATGAAATGTAAACAATCGTTCAGTACACCAAATTAGCTTTGCAGGGACATCATACATGAACCATCTATGACAGTGGTGTCCAAACTCTGTCCTGGAGGGCCGGTGTCCCGAAGAGTTTAGCTCCAACCCTAATCAAACACACCTGAAGCAGCTAATCAAGCACTCACTAGATATACTGGACACTTCCTGCAGGTGTGTTGAAGCAAATTAGAGCTAAACTCAGGAGGTCACCGACCTTCCAGGACTGAGTTTGGACACCCCTGATCTATGATCTTGTTTAGCTGTGTTAAACATTGATTGCAGAAGTATTATAACCATAATATTAATACATGAGTAAGAGACTTGCTGCAAAACACCTGATTACACAAAAAGAGAATAAAAGTTTACAATAAAAGCATAAGTCTTAAACAAGGAGCTCATAGAAGTTCTCTGTGTGTCCATTTCTGACACATTCCTTTGTTTCGTAAATACCTTGAAATTCCATTACACCCTTAACATCCAGTCTTATCTGGGTAGAAGTTGACGGTCTATTATATGATAAATAAAAGCAAAATAGGTATGTTTGATCGGCGATATTCATTACACAGGTCACCAACTTTTTGTAGTTGTTGGTAACACTGTAAAACATTAGTCGATTAGTTAATGTTACTTAATGTATTTATTAAAATGAACAAACAATTAGTAATACATTAACTCATTAACTAATGTTAATCAGCACAATTTAGGATTTTAATAATGCACTAATAAATTAGATTTAATGATGCACTAATGATTAATTAATGCATTACAAGATTATTCATGTTTAATGTTAGCAAATTCATTCGTTCAATCATTTTCTTTTTAGCTTAGTCCCTTTATTAATCAGGGGTCGCCACAGCAGAATGAACCGCCAATGTTAGCAAATACATTATTAATATTAACTAATGGACCATTATTCTAAAGTGTTACATTTTTTCTAAATATTCCATACAACATTGCTGATATTGATTGAAAATTAAAGTAGTATTAAACTAGTAAAGATTTAGCAAATTTACTTGTGTAATGTTTAAGAAAATGAGGTTTTATTAAACTTCATGAAAGAAAGTTCTTTGAGTGAACTTGAAACCGTCTGTGTGACTGTGATAATCATCACTTATCAGTTCAAATGAATGCAAATAGTTCTTTATAATGACTATGATGTAGATTATAATTATGAAAGATATTATTTTCTGATGTTCATTATCAGTTTTTTGTTGCCCATAGTGTTTCCCTTTTAATCATAACTTCAGGATCAATCAGGAAAGCTTCAAACAATTCAAAGCCTCTGTATTCCAGACGGAAGCACAAAAATGAAACACCCCTGAGATGAGACAGATTGAATGACTCATGTTTTGAGAGACAAAAAAAAAAAGAGAAAAGGAAATCAGTTGTAGGCTTCCTGTAAGAAAACACAGGGAACTTGTGAATTTGGCTGGACATATTGTGCCTTGTTTCAAATCAATCACTTTGGACATGGTTTGAGGTGGGAGAAAACATTTACTTGTGCTCTCTTTGACAACGTTAACCTCCTAAGATGTTGGAAAATATAAATGTCCCATATATAAACCCATAAATTCCCATTATAGTTCACACTTATCTATTTAAAAGTCTGGAATATTGTTGTTTAAGCTTGTCTGTACATAAAAGTGTATTTTATGTGAAGACTGTGTTGGTGTGACATCCTTAATGATCAGCAAAGACTGTCAGATACTTTTCCCTTGTATTAAACAATGCCAAGCAGTATTAGAAATTCTTCTGTTGGACTCAAATTAGAAGGTCAGACGTGTTCAAATCAATCAGAGAGATAAGAATTTAGACCAGAATTCATTATGCAGTTCAGAGTGCTAATTTACAATCTGTTCCCATCAGGCTGCTGCCAGAAACTATATATGTTCCTTGGGAATAATGAGAAGTGCAGACCTGGATTTACTTCTTTATTTCTGAAATCTAATGTTATATTGTTTATAAAAACATACATTTACAAGTCTTCTGGAGATAAAGAGCTAGAGAAGGAAAAAAGGGTTAAAGTACCCTTGATGCATGCAGAGTTTGGTCATTTGCATACATTTTGCATGATTAATTTACATAACAATGGATTATAAAATATGTATATAAATGAATGTTTTTGCACTTTTGTAACTTTTACATATACTCACCGGCCACTTTATTAGGTACACTTCACTAGTACCGGGTTGGATCCACTTTTGCCTTCAGAACTGCCTTAATCCTTTGAGGCATAGATTAACCAAGGTACTGGAAATATTCCTTAGAGATTTTGATCCATATTAACATGATAGCATCACGCAGTTGCTGCAGATTTGTCAGCTGCACATCCATGATGCCAATCTCCCGTTCCACCACATCCCAAATGCACTCTAATGGATTGAGATCTGGTGATTGTGGAGGCCATTTGAGAACAGTGAACTCTTTGTCATGTTCAAGAAACCAGTCTGAGATGATTCGTGCTTTATGACATGGTGCGTTATCCTGCTGGACGTAGCCATCAGAAGATGGGTACACTGTGGTCATAAAGGGATGGACATGGTCAGCAACAATACTCAGGTAGGCTGTGGCGTTGACATGATGCTCAGTTGTTACTAATGGGCCCAAAACATGCCAAGAAAATATCCCCCACACCATTACACCACCACCACCAGCTCTCCATGCTCTCATGTTGTTGATGCCAAATTCTGACCCTACCATCTGAATGTCGCAGCAGACATCAAGACTCATCAGACCAGGCAACATTTTTCCAATCTTCTATTGTCCAATTTTGGTGAGCCTGGTGAATTGTAGCCTCAGTTTCCTGTTCTTAGCATTCTCTGTAAACTCTAGAGATGGTTGTGCGTGACAATCCCAGTAGATCAGCAGTTTCTGAAATACTTTGACCAACCCGTCTAGCACCAACAACCATGCCACGTTCAAAGTCACTTAAATCACCGTTCTTTCCCTTTCTGATGTTCAGTTTGAACTGCAGCAGATCGTCTTGACTATGTATACATGCCTAAATGCACTGAGTTGATGCCATGTGATTGGCTGATTAAAAATTAGCTTTAACGAGCAGTTGGACAGGTGTACCTAATAAAGTGGCCGGTGAGAGTATAAAAGTTTACATACTTGCATTCGTGGTCAATTGATAAATAATGTCTGTATTATTTTGGTAAATAAATTTGGCTCAGTCCCTTATTTATCAGGGGTCACCACAGAGGAATGAACCAACAACTACTCCTGTAAATGTTTTACGCAGCGGATGCCCTTCCAACCACAACCCAGCATTGGGAAACACCCATACACGCTTACATTAACACATGCACTCATACACTGTGGCCAATTTAGTTAATCTAATTCACCTACAGCGCATGTCTTTGGATTGTGGGGGAAACCAGAGCACCCGGTGCAACCCACGCGAACACGGGGAGAACATGCAAACTCCACACAGAAATGTCAACTGACCCAGGCAGGGCTTGAACCAGCGACACTCTTGCTACCCACTGCGCCACTGTGACTGTGTGTGTGTGTGTGTGTGTATATATATATATATATATATATATATATATATATATATATATATATATATATATATATATATATATATATATATATGTGTATATATATGTGTATATATGTGTATATATATATATATATATATATATATATATATATATATATATATATATATATATATATATATATATATATATATATGTATATGTGTGTGTGTGTGTGTGTGTGTGTGTGTGTGTGTGTGTGTGTGTGTGTGTGTGTGTGTGTGTGTGCATTTATTATTTTTTATTTACATTTTTTAGTGTATATTTTACATGATGTGTGAGTGCAGTGCTTTCTTCATCAAAGCATGTTTTTGCCTTTTGATGTAATCAAAGATGCAAAGCCCAATATTTAAGGCCAAAGCTATTTTCATTTTGGAGACAGTAATTTACTGAAGAAAAAAAATCATAATAAAAAGAAAGGAGCGTAGATGTTGCACATGCCAGGACTCAGATGGTGTGATATACGAGATGAAGCCATTTACAGGATGCAGTGAGATGGGCTTTTACTGCCGCTGAGCTGTCTAATCCTTTTAACTGAGAGCTGAGGTGTGAAAGCTGAATATTAGCTGCTGGTGATGATACACACTGCTGCATTCCTGAAGCATTTATTCACATGGCAGATGAGCGAACACTTATCAGTTAGTCCAGTCTGTCCTGCATGCTTTACCAAACCAGATTCCAGTGGTGCTTTCACACCGTTTCACACATTTAAAGACATTTTTTTTTGTAAAGTGTACTTTATTCCTAGTAATGCACTGAAGTCTCGAATGCAGATCACACTTTTAGCATTACTTAATAAGGTAGCAAGACAAATTGCAGGGACTGCACCTACAATGAAAGCTCGCCAGACACATTTCATGTTAAAATGGAAAACATTAGGTTTGCTTTAGTCTTTTTGGTTTCTGTCTGTTCTCAAAGCGTGACCCAGCCAGCTAACTTTTACATAATGACAATCCTTTAGAAATGAGATTTGGATAAGATTACTGCAGCTATTTGTAAGTCAAGTATATTGCATAAACCCCAAATTGGCAGAAATGTTGAACAATGCAATGATTTACTTTTTATGGACTGAAATTCAGCTTGTGTAAAAGGTTTTTTTTCCTAAAGTACAAACTAGACGTTTAAACCTATTTTAGTTAAACAAAAGGATCAAGAGATAAATTATATGTCTGAAAATACATGTGGTAAAAGCTTTGACCACCATACATAAGCTACAAATCAAACTGTGACAGATAACATTGTTAAATGTACATGGTCAGAATGATCAAATACGATGCAAAAATAGTTAGTGTAATTGTTATTAAGACACTACCTGACACAAGTCCAAGTTTTAGGAACTTTTACTTGACTTTTAGTGGATCATTTGGTATCAGAAGGGGCTTAAATGAAAGGCAAAAAACCTCTAAAGTACGCTTATTTTACCAAAATAAAATATGTCCATGCCTTGATTTTTAATGATTTAATTAGGACAGTAAAGTCTGACTTTGCTTAGGCAAAAGTCTCGTCACTTAACAGAAATATTGTACAGTATTAAATATAAAGTCATGGTGCAGTGGAAAAAGAATGAATATATGAGCTTATAATTATGATTAATAATTATATGAACGTAAACTTTTGGATCTTATTCAGCTGTCCCCTTCACTTTAAAAATGTCTGCTATGCCCTTGATCAGGACTATGACAAGATGCAGCCCACCTAGTATTAACATACATTTATAAGTGTCTCTTATGACCACTTATGTTTAGAGGTTTAGACACTTCCCTCATACATCACATCACATGACTGATTGCTGTGACACACAAATACAATATAATAAAAGACATTATTTTATGCAGTTTGCAAGAAAGTGGAAAAGCAAGTGAATGAAAAGGATACGGATGGCAACTGTAATTTCAAATGTAATCAGAGTATTTTGGTACAATGCATATATAAATAGTTTGTTTTGGTGCGATTTTTCAAAACTTATGCATTTTATAAGTGGAAAGTACTACAGTAGGTGGTGTTTTTTTGAGGTTTTTGAGAGGTTTTCTACAAAAGCCATCCTGTCGAATGTTTTCAGCTACCTTTCAGAACTTATTTTGGCCCATTTACAACAGTGGTAAGCATTGTAATCAGAATAAAGAAAATACATTTTAATACCAGGTTTAAACAGTGTAATATTAACATAATTCATCTCTTTGAGTTTATATCAATGTATGTCTGTGGTATCCCCTAAGTTGAAGCTTGAAAAAACACACAAAGGTAATTAAATGTTACTCCAAATGACCCCAGATAACGATTCAATATCTGCATCTCTCACATAATTCCATACTTTTTCAGTAACAAGAAATTTAAAATAATATATCTGATGTGTGCATAAAGTGAAAATGAACCCATTTTTTTCATCAACTGGATACTGTCTCTTCTCAATGGGATAATTCCACCGCCATAGAGTAAGAACAGTTATACAGTAGGTGTCATATTTAGGTGGGGCCAAAGGGCCATTCAGAATAAAGGGCTCTTTGAATCAAAAGGCTATTGAAGCAACCCGGGCTCATTCTGAAAACATACCTTTATATATATTTCTAGTATATTGTTTTGCAGTTTTTGTTTTCGCAAATCCACCAGAGGTCGTTGTCTATGCTTTTTGAGATTTCAAATTTTTTTCTGAGTGCCATTCACGCCTGCTGTTGCTGCTTAAATCCATCAGAGGACGCTGTCGACTGACTGACTGACTGATCGACTGACCCACCCTCCTCCTTCCCTAAACCAAACCACTAGTGTTTTCAAAAGCACCGATTGACCTGCCCACCCACTTCCTTAAACCCAACCGGCAATTAAAAAAATATATAGTCCAAAAAAAGAAAAGCCCTCGCCTAATTTTTACCACATTTTCAGATTTTACCCCATTCTCACACTGTTATTTACTTCATTTCATGTTTTGGCTTCTGTTATTGTCTTGCCCACTTTCTGAAACTGTTCTTCGCCAGACTCGAACCCCATCATCATGGTCAACTCCTCTCTGCGTCGCAAGTCCACCAACGTAAACGGTCAGCTGGTAAGCGTAAAAAAGAACGGCGTCCTATGTCCATCATACGTACTTCTGGCTACATAATTCACGATCTTCAGAAATGTATGGAGTTTTCAGAATGAGCCTATTTTGCAACAAAAGGTGCATGATTTGGGTAACCAGCTCATTAGAAAGGCGCACCATAAAGGAACTGTATTCAGATCGACATGTTCCCTACATAGGGATCACAGTTCTCTAACCCTTGCACAGGGCAATTATAAAAGTTTGCTTCACTTTTAAAAAGATTTGCAGTGCACTGTTTGGAGTGTCATCGTAACAAACTTATTGATGTTTAAAGGGTTATTTAATCGTAATTATCACATTTGCATACTTTCACAGTTTTATACCCTTTGAATTGAACACACTTATTCAAACTGAAATGATGTCTACTTATGGCTGATTGAAACAAGCCTTTGAGTGGTAAGAGAAATATAGAAAATGTGCAGAGAAACATACAAATGAGCCGTGGAAAATACATTTGCGTTTATTTAGATGGACTGGCTTGATCAAGCGTTTTTCTTTGCAGTGCATCTGCATAAAATATAATAAGTTACATGTGTATAAAAATAGCCTATAGACAGACTGTTTTGGTAAGGTGTTTTCTTTTTTATACTTCGGATGTATTATAGCAATTTTTGATGAATTAGCTATAACTTTTGCTTGCTTTTTCATTTTTTATGCTGTCATGTGCACATTATATTTCACACGCATATGCAAGGTGACTGAAATTGAAATTAAAACACAAAAGATACTGAGCCATTAATAGTTTAAAAAGTAAAAAAAAAAATATATATATAATTTGAAGGGGAACATTGACTTTTTGAAAACTGAAACTATATAATTCAAAATAAAATTGCAGGACTTAATTTACATCCTGTGGCAAAATTATTTTTATTGTCATTTTAGTGATCTGCTTGAGATAGGTCAATTTATTTTTATGCTTTTGATGAAGTAGCATTTAACTTAAGAGCTCTTTCGACCATGCACCATTTCTCAGTGTTTCCCTGGTAATATCTTTAAATAAATGTTTATTTAGGCCTATTTAATTATTCATTCATTATTTATGTACAATTATTGAGACATAAAATGAGATGGTAACATATAATCAGAAGTTAAAACTGTAAATGAAAACGTAAATGAAAAAGCTTATTTATTGTCTGTCTTAGTCCTATCACTTTAAAATAACAAACACTGTACATCTCTCAAAATGAATCCTCATTGCACTTAACACGTTGACAACGATAATAAAGCTAAGTTTTTAATGATTAATGAAGGAGTTAAAATGCTTTGTTTTATTGTTTTATCTTCATTTACATGTAGGAGAATATTAACAGCTACTGTATATTTCTGTCCATTCGCAAACCCGTCCCTTTGTGCCCCCTGGTGGTATAGTCGCAAACTGCGGTTATACCAAACCGGTAATGCTCGTTTTAAAGTGTCACCCACTATAAATATGACAGAGCAAAAATACAAGTTAAATAAACAGTGCTTTATGGTTTTCTAGGCAGTCTAACAGTATTTGTAATAATAAAAATTAAATAATCAGACGAAAAATAACATGCTCATACAAACACAAAACAACAATTTAAATATTTGTAAACAATAATATAATATTATGTTTAAAAATATTTCTCTCTTTTAATGTTTAAGAAACAACCTAATCCTGCGATGTGACTTGCGAAGTGACACATTGCGATATCGATGCTTAAACGAAATATTATCAACTCAACTATTTAGTCTCCACTTTCCCTCCTAATCTGTAACTGCCTCTCTGGCTATACCACTAACTGTACTCTCTCTCTCTCTCTCTCTCTCTCTCTCTCTCAAAAAAAAAAAAATTCTAATGCTTTGCTTCTTAGACTTTACACACCTGAAAACTTGTCTATAGCACTTGTTCACTGCTGCTCTTATAGTTGTGTAAATTGCTTCCTTGTCCTCATTTGTAAGTCGCTTTGGATAAAAGCGTCTGCTAAATGACTAAATGTAAATGTAAATATTGTTCAGGCCCAGAAACAAGATTAGAAACAAGCCTGTTTTATTGATTCCATAGTTTCATAAAATAAGTTTAACCTTTGTGTGCGGATGGAGATGTTTTTATCCACTCCTGGGTGATTTTTGAGTTATAATTTGACAACAACGTTCTCTGTGTTTCAGCAAATGGAATGATCTTTTGGTGACAAATTTTATTTTGACACATAATTTGGTAAAATGCTCATTCAACATAACATTCTGGGCAAATTTATTACAACTTTCATTACGTTCATCGCTGTTTTTGTCCCTTTGATTTATATTATAATTACGTTGAGTAAATATAATGACATTTTTAATTGCAAAGCGATTGCACCATATAATCAAGCATTCTTGATTGTTATTTATTTTTTTGTTATTTATTTCAGTTCAGTTTATTTCAGAAAATAGTTTAAAAATAACTATTCAGTTTGAAAATATTCAGTGAAATATTCAGTGTTCTTACACTCACTGCCGCAGCAATGTAATTGCTACATCCTACATAAATTGCTACATAAAAACTGGTTGAAAAGACAAAAGATGGAAGCTGTTTTAACCATGACGACAGCTCTCTCTAGGCCAAATGCAGATTGAATGTACTCCTGCGATCATGAAAGCTTTAATAAACATGCAAATCACAGTCATTTCGAAATGAGCTTGCATGGGCTTTTGAATCGAGATCATGATCTTAAATGATTAATCATGCTGCTCTAATCTAAGGAAAGAAATTCTTCTGCAGGACGTTCAAGACGTGAGGTTGCGTGAATAATAAATGATAACGTTTTTTGGATTAAGTGTCATGCTTTCTGTCGGGATGGATACTATAATATTTTGTTGTGGAAAAATATCACATCGTGCAAAAATATTTAAAGGTCAACATGACCTTTTGAAAAATAAACCTTCTTTTTGACCACTTCATGTTACATCAGTGACTGTGGGACGTAATAATTATGTCTTGTAATTAGACGTGGTTGCTCAGTCATGCTGGTGTGTCTTGTGGAACAAAATAATTACGGGTTCTGGCTGCTTTGAAAGCATCCAGAGTGGGCTTGTGTTTTGGTGAGTGGGTGAGTCATGTCTCCAGTTTTTCAGCTCTCAGCTTCAGGCCGCTCTTCGTGTTTTCTTCCAGGATGAAGACAGAGGCTGTCAGAGCGTTTACTTTATGGTCTTTGTCGCACATACGTTGCCTCTGACTGCTACACGTCTCGTAAATCATTTGGACGCATGCCTGACACAAAGAATGACTTCAGCAACTGATAAAATTCCCCTTTCGCACACGGAGACATGCCGATATTCTTTCTGTAATTGTTGTGTTGAAATGTTTCGCTCCTCTGGCTCTGAGCAAAATGAGTTTCTCTCCACGAAAAAGGTCTTGGACGATGGCGCGCTACACTCTTTTGTCTCATAATTTCCTCCGAGATGTCCTCTGAGCAGAATTAGTCATTTCTAAATCTTTCATTCTGAATTGAGCGTACACTCAGAGTTGAACTTTTGATGATGATGATCTTTCAGAAGGTCCCTCTGTGTTCTTCCTGTCTAATATAAACTGTGTTTCCACTGCCACGCTTTGAAGGATCTGCATTACAGTTTAGAAAGTTGTTTGGAACAGATTTCTGTTCTCATTTTTTAGATTATTTTTGGAGTATTTTATTTGTCTCTGGTTGTTTTTGTTTGTATATTCCAGGCACACTCATGTCAAGAACATTTAATAATAAATAAATGTTTATTTTGTTTCTAACTGCATTTATTAACAGCTAACGTACATGCCAAGCATAATCGTTTTGACATTTTGTATTAATTTGTGATGACTGATAAATAAATATTGCATTGATAATTCATGTTAGGGACGTCACGGTGGCGCAGTGGTAGCATGATCACCTCACAGCAAGAAGGTCGCTGGTTCGAGCTTTGACTGGATCAGTTGGCATTTCTGTGTGGAGTTTGCATGTTGTCCCTGTGTTCACGTGGGTTTCCTCTGGGTGCTCCGGTTTCCCCCACAAGTCCAAAGACATGTGCTTTATGTGAATTTGGTAACCTAAATTGCCTGTAGTGTGTGAATGAATGAGAGTGTATGGTGTTTCTCCGTGATGGGTTGCAGCTGGAAGGGCATCTGCTGCGTAAAACATATGCTGGGTAAGCAGGAGGTTCATTCCACTGTGGCGACCCCTGATTAATAAAGGGACTATGAATGTATGAATTCATGTTAGTTAGTGTATTAATCAAGGTAAAATAATACAACCATACTGTAAAATATTACTCGTAAATCTTGCTGGCCATTTGCTGATAACTCTAAAATAAATCTTCTGTAAAAAGCCTACTTTATATTTGCTTGACCACCTACTTACCGGCCACTTTATTAGGTACACCATACTAGTACCGTGTTGGACCCACTTTTGCCATCAGAACTACCTTAATCCTTCATGGTATAGATTCAACAAGGTACTGGAAATATTCCTCAGAGATTTTGGTCCATATTGACATGATTGCATCACGCAATTGCTGCAGATTTGTCAGCTGCACATACATTATTGCACGTGCCACCACTTCCTAAGGATGCTCTATTAGATTGAGTTCTGGTGACTGTGGAGGCCATTTGAGTGCAGTGAACTCGTTATGTTCGAGAAATCAGTCTGAGATTATTCACGCTTTATGAGATAGCGGCCATATCCTGCTGAAAGTAGCCATCAGAAGATGGGTACATTTTGGTCATAAAGGGATGGACATGCTCAGCAATAATACTCTACACAAAATGGCTGTGGCGTTGACACGATGCTCAATTGGTACTAATGGGCCCAAAGTCTGCCAAGAAATATCTCCCACGTCATTACACCACCAGCTTGAACCATTGATACAAGGCAGGATGGATCCATGCTTTCATGTTGTTGATGTCAAATTCTGACCCTACCATCCGAATGTCACAGCAGAAATCATCATTAATCATCAGACCAGGCAATGTTTTTCCAATCTTCTATTGTCCAATTTTGGTGAGCCTGTACCAATTGTAGCCTCAGTTTCCTGTTCTTAGCTGACAGGAGTGGCACCCGGTGTGGTCTTCTGCTGCTGTAGCCCATCCTCCTCAAGGTTGAACATGTTGTGCATTCAAAGATGCTCTTCTGCATACCTTGGTTGTAACAAGTTGTTATTTGAGTTACTGTTCCCTCTCTATCAACTCGAACCAGTCTAGCCATTCTCTTTTGACCTCTGGCATTATCAGGACATTTGCGCTCACCCGCTCACAGGATATTTACTCTTTTTCTGACCATTCTCTGTAAACTCTAGAGATGGTTGTGTGTGAAAATACAATTAGATCAGCATTTTTGAACCAACAACCATGCCTCGTTTAAAGTCACTTAAATCCCCTTTAAACCCAACCTTTCAGTTGGACAGGTGTACCTACAAAAGTGGCCGGTGTGTGTAGATCAATAATGTGAACTTTAAGAAGGCTAATAATTAATAACTTAATTTCTATAATTATTGTTAATAATAATAATAATAATAATAATAATAATAATAATACATGATACCTGTTACAACCTGGATTAGAATTTACAAGTAATTAAATAGAATTTTAGATAAACGTTTTAAAGTTGTCATATATGAAATGAACATAAATACATTTAAACCACTAAGATTTGGTTCTTTTTACATGTATTATTTGAAATGTTCTACATATATAAAAGACACATTTAAGAGATAGAAATTAGAAGAGTGTAATTTTGACTTTACATTGCTCTTGTGGCAAATTCAATGTGCTCACATCCCCAGTTTCATTCCTTTTACAACAAACTCTAATAATCCAAATATCAAGTCCAGGAATTGTGGCCCTCTGGTGATTGACCCTAAATATTTGTGTCCAGTCCAATCATATTTTGTAATTGTTGATTTATTACTTTTGGGCCACATCGTTAAAATATTCCAGTGTTTACCATTCAAACATTTATTTGCTCTGTGATATCAAGTTAAACTCAAGCTTATTCATGGCACCAAACCTTGTGTAGTCCGTTTCCATGTATTGCATCAATGCCAAATGAAGCCTTTACACAATATTGGACTTTTTATTAATATTACTCATCTCTTCACCTTTATCAAGTCATCTTGCGTCACCTTCTGACCTTTCCAGCACTAAATAGAGCTCACAGTTATACCAGGTATTAACCACCGTAACTACAATATTTGTTTCAGCTGGGGTAATAATGAAATATTAATACTGTTTGAATGAGACAGCAGGTATTAGCCTAAGAAGCAGAGATGACTGGAACCTTTCCACTCATTCACCAAATCCCGCTGTCTTTCTCCAATAGCTGCTAGATTTCAAGAGCCAGTTTCAATTTTCAATTTTTCTCAATCCCACATGATCCTTCAGATGTGTGTCCTCATCCTAATTGACTCTCTAACACACAACAAATATATATTCCCATAAATAACACTACAAATGTGATCCCACAGTATCAGGTACAAGATTTGATTTGCTGTTTACTTGAACGGCAATAAAATTAATGTGCTGTATGTTGCAGTTTTATTCTCTTTTGTCCATTAATTAAACTGTTTTTTGTTGGATCTTTACATAAAGATAAATAGTTACATATTTATTCACCCTGATTTTTTTTATATTTCCCAAATGATATTTAACAGAGAAAGTTTTTCACAGTATTTTCTATAATATTTTTTCTTCTAGAGAAAGTCTTTTTAAGGTTTTAAATATTATCAGCTATATTATTGGCCCCTTTAAGCATTTTTTTTTTCTACAGAACAAACCATCATTATACAGTGATTTGCCTAATTACACTAAGTTGCCTAATTAACATACACTCACCGTCTCTACATGCCTAAATGCATCGAGTTGCTGCCATGTGATTGGCTGATTAGAAATGTGTGTTATTATTAGAAATTAGTTATTAAAACTATTATGTTTGGAAATTTGTTGAAAAATAAAATCTTCCTTCTGTTAAATAGAAATTGGGGAAAAACAGGGGGGCTAAAAATTCGGGAGGGCTAATAATTCTGACTTCAGCTGTATGTATAATTTACTTACGTCTGCATATATCAGCGTTTGGAAAAGTGCTCAGTATATGGAGAGAAAGTCTCCCCACTCTGTAAGTGCAGGTCCTGAATCAGTCTGTCTGCATCTAGCGCTCTGGCCAAGAAATGAAATGACTGTTTTTTATGAGGAGACGTCAGGTCTCAGCCAGCGCTCAGACCGTATTGAAGGAAACTCGCTGCACATCTCTTTGAATGCTATTCATCTAGATTTAGCTGTCTTTCCTTGACTGTTACGTGCGAGACGCAGGATGAATGTGCTAACACTATTCTAATATGATATCCTGCTGCAGCCGCTGGTATTCTAATGTATCCTTGCAGATCATTTCCTGTTCCTCATAAGTTTTGCACATTTTAAGCAAAGGAATTTGGCTTTAGAAATGCAATGGCTTTTGTGAATAATTAGTAAGTAATATAATTATTAAGTTATGTAATTGTTAATGTAACTATGATTAAAAGTACTAGCTATATTACAATGTCACAAATAATACAAGAAACAAAGTCTACCGTTTGACCATTTGTTGATGTATTATTACTATTGATTGATTGATTGATTGATTGATTGATTGGTTCATTTGTTGGTTCATTGATTGGCTGGTTTGTTCAATGGTTTATTCATTGGTTCGTTCCTCAGTTCATTGGTTGGTTGGTTTGTTCATTTGTTGGTTTGTTCGTTGGTACATTCATTGGTTCATTGATTCCTTGGTTGGTTGATTTGTTGGTTGGTTGGTTGATTGATTGATTCATTGGTTCGTTCGTTGGTTCGTTGATTCGTTGATTCGTTGGTTGGTTGATTGGCTCATTTGTTGGTTCGTTGATTCGTTGGTTGGTTTGTTTCGTTGGTTTGTTCATTGATTGGTTTGTTCGTTTGTTGGTTTGTTTGTTGGTACATTCGTTGGTTCGTTCGTTGGTTTATTCGTTCGTTGGTTCGTTGATTGGTTGGTTGGTTGATTGGTTTGTTGATTCATTCGTTGGCTCGTTCATTCTTTTGTTGGTTCATTGATTGATTGATTTGTTGGTTCGTTGATTCGTTAGTTCGTTGATTTGTTGGTTGGTTGGTTTATTGATTTGTTCGTTGGTTCGTTTGTTGGTTTGTTCGTTGGTTTATTCGTTCGTTGGATTGTTGATTTGTTGGTTCGTAGATTCGTTGGTTAGTTGATTGGTTCGTTTGTTGGTTTGTTGACTTGTTTGTTTGTTGGTTGGTTGGTTAGTTTGTTCGTTGGTTTGTTCATTGGTTCGTTCGTTGGGTCATTTGTTCGATGGTACGTTGATTTGTTGGTTTGTTGATTCATTCGTTGGTTGGTTGGTTAGTTGGTTGGTTGGTTGATTGGTTGGTTTGTCTTTTGTCACATTTCATCAGTTTAATTAATTTGTGTTGGGATAACATGAAGGAATTAAGTTAACTTATTAGTTTTTACAAATGTAAGTCGATTGAACATTATAAATTATGTTGTCTCCCAAAAAACTCAAAAATTGTGATGATTCAACTCATTTTAATTAAGTAGTTTGAACAGGCAGCAAACAGATTGTGGAGAGTATCTTATACTATCTGTTTATTTCATTTTATTCA
The DNA here is from genome assembly GCF_903798145.1 of Danio aesculapii. Taxonomy (NCBI): domain Eukaryota; kingdom Metazoa; phylum Chordata; class Actinopteri; order Cypriniformes; family Danionidae; genus Danio; species Danio aesculapii. The sequence goes on along the minus strand of NC_079435.1, from coordinate 18,793,964 downwards.
TTTGTTTTCTTTAATGCATTTTACTGTCATTTTTCATGTTATATAGAAATACGCAAGCAATTATATAAAAGCAGGTTATGGTTTACTGTAGTATGAAATCATGCCTATTCAGAAACTGACCTTGAATAATTATCATACACTTCTAAATATTCAATTATATCCATTATCTTTTTTATATCCATGCAATTGTATGTTTTGAGCCTGCAAGTCTCTGTTCAGTAATAAATCTATTGTATATCAGAGTTCAGTCTAAATGCTCAACATTAATGAACTCCTATAGGCAGCAAGTAGAACATTATTAATGATGCGTTTCTGAGTATTATGTGTACTGTTTTGTGTGAGTGAGCTTAATTCTAATGCCATCAGCTGATAATACAACCATCTAGCAACATATTTGGTTATCTCACAGGAATGTTGGGAAAAACAGTATTTTTTAGTGTCAAGAAATGCAAAACATTCCTACGGGAAGATATGGAATTCTTTAACTATCACTTGCTATCAGAATTGGGGTTTCGCTCCTGATCATTTTCATGCACGGATGCAAAAGAGATTATGTATTTTTTCCCCCTATGGCAGACACCACCATCATTCCAATCCAGCAGAGTTCAGTGTGTAATAGTTTCAGATTTTGGCTTTAAGGTAATACACTGCAGGCATTGTGTTTATTTTACGTTACTGTCAAATTTAGAAATTTTGGGATCTTTGGCTTTTCATGAAGTGTCTATTTATTATTTTATTTTAAGCAATTCTTTCTTTTTGTCACACTTCATCAGTTTATGCCTGTATATTTCAGTTACAGTGCTTTTTTTCAGCACTGAGTCATATAAGCTTTTTTCTTGCACTGATCCATAAATCTACACTTGAGAAAAAAAAAAAAATACAACAGACTTAAAGAGATTGTTTACCCTAAAATGAAAATGTACTCACTATTTACTCACCCCCAAGTGGTTCCAAAATTTTGGAGTTTTCTTCATCTGTTGAACACAAAAGAAAATATTTTGAAGAAAGCTGAAAACCTGTAGTCATTGACTTCCATAGTAGTGGAAACAAATGCTATGGAAGCCAATGGTTTCCAAATCTTTTTTAAAATATCTGGTAACACTTTATTTTGATGGCCCACTTGAGCATTGCTGCTAAGCAGACATTTAACTGACTATAAGAAACTTTGCAAGTACATGTCAACTTACACTAACCATAACCCCAACCCTAACCCCAACCTAACAGTATACTTACAGTCTAATAAGAATTATTTGGCATGCAGATGCAATGTATCTTAAATTCAACAAACAAACCATCAAAATAAAGTGAGACCAAATATCTTCTTTCATGTTCAACAAAAGAAGGAAACTCATAATGGTTTGAAACAAGTAAAAGGTGAGTAAATGATGACATAATTTTTATTTTGTTTATATGTTTGATTTTACAATGGAATTTGGTTATACTTAATTGCCTGATTATGTATGTAACCCACCAGTCCTACTACACCCAACCTACTCTGAGCTAGGATCGCAAATTAGTGATTCTTTGTATGGGAGTCAGTAGCTCTAACAAGGAGGCTAAAGACCATGGCCTCTAGCGTCAGTCGCTGAAGCACCTTTAGAGGTCAGTGGAGTGAGGTTTACCTGCATAGCACTTTGCTAGCTGGCTTCTGTTACACTCAGCCCCCCTAAACCTCACTTTCATCCCAGACGAGCCCCCGTGTGTAACCATCCGGTCCTACTGCACTCAACCCGCTCTGAGCTAGGATTGAACTGCCAATTCTTACTATGGGAGTCGGTTGCTCCAACAAGGAGGCTAAAGTCCTTGGCCTTTAGGATATGTCGCTAGAGCACCTTCAGAGGTCACAGGAGTGAGGTTTACCTGCATAGCACTTCGCTAGCTGGCCTCCATTACACTCACCCCATAAATCTCACTCTCATCCCGGACGGGCCCCCATGTGTAACCCACCAGTCCTGCTCCACCCAACCCGCTCTGAGCTGGGATCGAACCGGTGATTCTTTGTATGAGACTTGGATGCTCTAACAAGGAGGCTAAAATTATGACCTATAGCGTATGTCACTATAGCACCCTTAGAACTCAGAGGAGTGAGGTTTACCTGCATAACACTTCCCTAGCTGGCCTCTATTACTCTCACCCCCCCTAAACCTCACTCTCATACCAGATGAGTCCCTAAGAGTAAACCACTGGTCTTATTACACCCAACCTAGACTGAGCTGTGATCGAACTGATGATTCTTTGCATGGGAGTCGGTTGCTCAAACAAGGAGGCTAAAGATCATGGCCTCGAGCGTTTGTCGCTAGAGCACCTTTAGAGGTCAGAACAGTGAGGTTTACCTGCATAGCACTTTGCTAGCCGGCCTCCACTACACTCATCCCCTTAAACCTCACTCTCATCCCGGATGAGCTCCCATGTGTCACTCAGTGGTCCTACTGTCACCAACCCGCTCTGAGCTGGGATCAAACTGGAGATTCTTTGCATGGGAGTTGGTTGCTCAAACAAGGAGGCTAAAGATCATGGCCTCAAGCGTTTGTCGCTAGAGCACCTTTAGAGGTCAGAACAGTGAGGTTTACCTGCATAGCACTTTGCTAGCCGGCCTCCACTACAGTCATCCCCTAAACCTCATTCTCATCCTGGATGAGCCCCCATGTGTCACTCAGTGGTCCTACTGTCACCAACCCGCTCTGAGCTGGGATCGAACTGGGGATTCTTTGCATGGGAGTCGGTTGCTCTAACAAGGAGGCTAAAGATCATGGCCTCTAACGTATGTTGCCATAGGAACCTTAGGTCAGAGAAGTGAGGTTTACCTGCACAGCACTTAACTAGCTGGCCTCCGTTACACTCACCCTGTTACAAATACAATAATGTTATTCTATAAAGAAGTTTAAAGATTTGTTTCTAATTTTTCGCAGTATTTTCTGAATTATGAAATAGTAAAAATATTTTCAAAATCCTCTCTTTGTCTAATATAAAAAAATTTATGAAAAATGTTCATGAATATTTGAACTTGTCTTCATCCAATATTCATAGTTTTGTCCTAGACAGTTGTACAAATTATAGTGTATTTAATGCAGCACTGCCCAATTTACACATTTTAAAATAACCATTTCAGAAAACTTGTATTGCAAAAAAATTAATTCCTAATACAATCAATCAGCAGGGAAAGTATTCTGATAACTATTAGCTAGTCCTGCCTTAAAAAAATAATGTGGAAACTGAAGGGCCAAAAGCCACGACAGGCCACACAAAGACCATGCAGTCCAGAGAGGGTTACAAGAGACTTAAAGGATGAAGTCACTCAATAGCTTCTCCAGATTTCTGTGTGTATTTCTGTGTTGATGTGGGAGGGAAGAAGCTTACGCTACAGTGTGTGAACTCGTCTGCTGAAACTGCTAGTTCCGACGCAGATTCTTGGTAAAAATGGACCCCGCTACAACCTCCTTAACCATCCTCAGCTGTGGGAAAATACTTCAGATGTCACCAGTGCACAACCTCCTTCCCCTTCCCTTTCCAGAGACAGCATCAGCCAAGATAATAAACATCCTGAAGTCCAAGCACGCAGAAAACACAACGCAGGACTGGCTTTGTGCTCCACTGCCCATCGGTATCGTATAGATGAAGTCTTGATGAGACGCCTCGCTTCTCTGAGGATCTGCAGACTGACAGAAGCATGTTTAATAGTCCTCTCCATATCAGCAATCAATCTTGCTGCAATTTCATCCGACCACCTGCGGAAATGTGAAAACGCATCGTCTTTAGTTAGCATTCAGACGGTTTGTTGATCTTGATAAATTAGACTTCGCTTTTGTTGTTAAAGCGGCCAAAAGAAATACAATTCATGAATCGAGACGGCCTTGCAACACCAGCGGTTTTGTTCTTTTCTATCTTTCAGAAGGGGGTTGTGAGCGATCAAAGGGTCATATCCTTAAAAATGACCTCATTGTTAAATAAAGCCAGTCGAGAGGGGGAAAATATGTTTTAGACTGTATTTACAAAGTAACAGTGTATGGAAAGGGGTTTAAAGGGCAAGTTTTGACATTATTTGTAGTTATAGTGGATCAGTGTGAATAGGGATCGTTTTGACAACAGTATATATGCACAGATATATTTGTGTCCTCTCAATGATATGTACATTCAACAAAATTTACAGCAAAGACTTTTATAATGTTACCAAAAAATGCTATTTCAAATAATTCTGTTTGTTTATACCTCGTTAAAGATATTCAGAAACTAAATATTAAGCAGCAGAATTATTTTCATCATTGATAATAATAATAACCAGTATTTCTTGAGCACCAAACCAGTCTATTTGAATGCTTTATGAAGGGTCATGTGACACTGCTGGCTGGACTAATGGCCGTGTCAATATTAGTAAACTATATATATATATATATATATATATATATATATATATATATATATATATATATATATATATATATATATATATATATATATATATATATATATACATATAAACACGCTGGCCGAGTGCCTTAGTGTCCCACCAGTGACCATATACAGTCGTATCGCACTGCAACGAGTGTGATATTGCATTTATACAAAAATTTGATGGCATAATCATGTATATAAAAAAAAAAAATCAAACACGGAGTCTAAATACCCCTTTGTAAGAGGAACTACTTTCTTCCACCATTCATTCACTTCTGCAGCTGATGTTAGAACAGCAGAAACTGTTGCTTCTTCACAAACATCACTAGAGCTAGTATTTGAATGATTCTCTAGCGTAATGTCTAAAGGGATGACAAAACAGGTGATTTTTGTTCCCATTTTAAAATTATAAGGCTGAACGGCATGAAATGCCATCAGTCTACAGAGATTTCCCAGTATATTCAGGAGATCACAAGTATTATTCTCGAAAAAGTCAAAGCAAACACCAGATTACTATATTATTTATACAGCACTACAACATACAACACTACAGATCGACTTAGCGTGTCACTTACCTGTTTTATAATGATTTGATCAGCTGTAGTTTGAAATTATGCTGAGTTTTTCTTCGCTAAGGGCTAATTATGCAGTCTCTGTTGCCATCTTGTGGTGGAACATCAACCGACTGTGCTCTGCTCAGTATGACAGGCTGATGGATGCCGACATGCTATATCTCGGAAATTGCAAATATTTAAAAAAGGCACTATGCTTTTAAATAAACTGCATAGTTGCAATCTAAACACTTACATTATCGCCTAAAAAGCCTCAATAGTACATTATGTTGCCCAACAGCTGCAAAATGTGTAAAACTGTAGTAAGTTTATTGATCTGCTTTCAGAGTAATACACAAGTAATACAGTAATACACAAGGTTGAAGAGGCTGGGTGAGTGCTGTTATTGCAGATTATTGCACGGCTATCAGCCAATGAGATTCGAGAACCAGACAAAACTTTTGTGTGTATATATATATATATATATATATATATATATATATATATATATATATATATATATATATATATATATATATATATATATATATATATATATATATACTTTGTGCACAAAAAAAACACAAATCCTACATTTTGTGATTGCACAATTTACTCATTTATTTATTTATTTATGTTTTTATTTTACATTTATTAGTAGTGGCATAATATTTACAAAAAAAATGACTGCATGTTTTATTATTATGATGACTTTACGTTGCAGTAATAATGATTTCCTCTGTGTTACATGTAAATCCAAAACAAACAAGTTTTAATTAATGGGTCGGTTTTACCATCAGGTCACAGAAGCCGCCACTGTAACGTATCACATGTCATAACATGCCACAGCACAGTGTGCAAAAGCAATCCTTCATAATGAACAATAGCCTTGAGGAGAGTCTAGAGCTTAACCAGAAATCCTTTCTGGAGCTTTCTGCATATGTTTAAAGGAAATCCTAGCCATGCCCACGGCCTGATTTAATTATGAAGGCTTTCTGGGTTGGAAATCCTAGTACAGTGCAGGCTAATCCTCAGAGCGTAACATCATTTTACATTCTGATTAAAGAGATTAATAAGATTTTTATGATTCTCTGCTGATGCACTCTGCATTTACTATTTAAACAAATTTGACACTTTATATTGGGTCCAACTGGAGCTTATTTACTGCTTTAGTAGCGAAGACTGAAGCATTTTTTAAATGCATAAGTTACTGGCAAGAACTTAGTTCACTCAAAAAAATGAAACTCATGTTGGTTTTAATATGATTTATTTTATTTAATGCAATACAAAAGCAGATTGTACTGGCCACAGATTTCTGTGTTGCCTAATTAGTCTCTAAGGGCACCGAAGCTTTCAAGTTTTAAAAAGAAAATACACAAAAGAAGCATGAAAGCGAACCATTAGGCTTGAGCTACATTATAGCCAGTTTTCTGAAGCTGTTTGATATTTAAATATAAATTAAATTTCAAACATAAATTGTAATGTTTGTTGTTCTCTTCTGTATATCAGTGGCTGGCAAAAATGTCTGAAATCACAGATTACTGTATATGGAGTGCCTCTTTTAGTTGTACTATAGTACACTAGTAAACCTACTGATCCACTGTGAGCATCTCACTGAACGTATGGAACATATGATTCTCTTCTGTATATCAGTGGCTGTTTAAAAATGTCTGAAATCACAGATTACTGTAAATGGAGTGCCTCTTTTAGTTCTACTATAGTACACTAGTAAACATACTGATCCACTGTGAGCATCTCACTGAACGTATGGTGTCTACAGTAATTTTTGCATATACATTTGAATACTGATTAGCATGTATTGCTGCACATCTTACTGTAGGCTTCATGTACTGTACACCTACTGTATGTATATTATTCAGTTCAGTCAGAAATGATAAAATGCGAAATGCACACACATACTGAGTTTTCAAACTAATACATGTTTTTTTTGTGGTTTGAGACATTGAAATAGACTCAGAAAAATGATTTTGCTGCCTATTCAAACTACTCATTTAAAATAAGCTGAAATATTACAATCCTTGAGATTTCATTGACACAATTAATTTGTTTTATGTATAATCCACTTTAAATTTGTTATGTTAACATAATGGATTTGTGTTGGGAAAACATGAAGGAATTGTGTGGAACCCTGCATTTTAACTAATTGTGTCGTGAAAAGTGAGGGGGTGGGGGTTGTCTATTCACCCCCTAGCAAGATGCCGCCCTGGGCGATCGCCCACATTGCCCATGCTTAGATCTGCCACTGATCGTAGGTCAACTAATACGATCGTTAAGTTAATTAAACGATGAAATACATGTTCTTAAACACATTTGAGAATCTGATATCAGATATTTCACAATACAATTAGGACATTTATCAACATACACAGCAAAAGGATAAATAAACATAATCATGTTGTGATAATTTTGATGTATCGCTATAGAAACTTTAAAGTAATGCATTCTAAATATTGCTCACATAATGTTTAACAAACTCATCATAGTGATTAGTGGGAGTATTTAAAACGTATGTGTGATTGGGATGAATTCCAGATGACACCCTTGAGTTATGTACAGTAAATAAAGCAACTTATCAACAGAAACAACAAAGCAAAACAACATGCTAATGCTAATAATCTGACATTTAGTATTTAAAAATATCGAAATAATATATACATTTTTAATATATTTAGCTTGTCATTTTTGTGTTGTTTTAGTATTGGTATAAGTTTAGATAATTGCAACCCAACCATAATGTACAATTTTATTTTGTTTTTATTAATAGATTACATTTTTATTTTTATTATAATTTGTGTATTTACGTAAACTGCATTTATTACTTGAATTTTTATTTAATATAATTTTATAGCAACCAATGTCTAGTTCTGTTATATATTAATAGCAGTACTATACTTCAAATGTAGTTAAATCATACTTGTCAACCCTCCCGTTTTCCCCGGGATTCTCCCAGTTCTATTTAGCTATCATCTTGTAAATGTATTTTCCCATATTTATCCCGTTTTTTAGTCTTTCTCTGAAGGGTGGCAATAAACATTGAAGAGCCGATCCTCCCTATATGAAACCCATACAGCCGAACCACCAGGGTCTGCCTCTTGCTCTTAAATGTGAGGCTGTTCTGTGCTTTCGTTTTATTAAGGCATGAAAACTCTTTGAAATAAATATAAAAACGACGAGTTTGCCTTCATTATCATTATAGAAGCCGTCGCCCCTCCTATGCAATCCTCAAAACAGTCATAAAGCGGTGCGTGACTGTCAGCTGACATGCTTCATAATGATAAATAGATGCTGCTTCCCAAACAGATTCTGTACACGCGATTTGAAACACAGCGAAAGTTTGGGTTTTAGGTGCATGTTTGAACAGACATATACACATAATTATAATAACAATAATAACATCTAAAGATGTCGATCTTGGTGGGTTTTTTTTTTTTCAAACACAATTAATTTTGTCCTAAATGAGCATAAACAGTTAAGGAATCGAATGCTTTCATTGTAACATTAGATGTGTGCATTTTTAAAGCGACACCTCTGTTATTTAATGTAATCAAACAAAAAATCCAAATAAATGAGAGATTAATTCGTTGCTCTTTAATCACATTAATGAGATTTGATTACTTCATTCTATTTCTTTATAATAGCTATTATTGTCTGGGGACTCTTATTATGGTGAGTATATCACTTATTTTCACATCCCAATGTTGATTTTTTTTTTTTTTGTTGTTGTTGTTTTGTATTTCAGTTGTTTATTTTTACTATTAAAAATGTTGTGTTATGATGGTAGATTAGTTATAGTTAAACACCTTTCTTTGGAAGACCTGTAAGTCTTGTGGGCCATGATACTATACCTTGAAAGCTCAAAAGTCTCTTCATTCATACATAAATGCATCAGAAAGTGAAAGCAGCTGTGTATTTGGGTTAGAGCCGAGATGATGACTCACCATGATTAATCATCAAATCGTCAAAGGGAGTAACATATCAGAATGCTTTCATGAACCAACACAATAATATCTAAAAGGTCAAATTATAGTCAATGTACAGTTTTAGGAAGCATCGATGATGAAGAGGGAAGCGCACCAGATGCTTTGGGAGCAAGTGGTCATCGATTAACCAGGGTCTGCAGTATGACATTCGTAAAAATCTAAACACTTGCTCCAGTACACTAGGGAACGCAGAGCTTTATGGCAGCTCCGACAAGGCAAAATCAGCATCAGGTGTGCTTCATCATGCAGCATTCAGTTTTCATGTCCTCACTTCTGGCCGCGTGCTCCTGTTTTGTGCCTGGATAATGATGATAAGAGGAGTGCTGGATCCTTCGTCACGAAGGCTAATTTGTTTGTTCACCATTCAGATCACCATTCAGAGAGGACCGACTTCTTATTTATTGGTAAATATTATTAGGAACAGCCCACGTAAGGAGTCATAAAGAGTGCTTACATGAAAAAACACACATACACACTCGGATTTCTTGTGCTTTGTAAATAGATCATCTGCAAAAGAACATCGTTAATGGAAAAAAACGACTGCATAAATGTTTCATTATAATAATTAGCTTTCTATGGAGTCTGGTGGATATATATATGAGAGTCTCTTCTTTCTGTTCATGCTGTTATAGGTATTGTAGAGCTTATTGTGATCGGACACAAACGCTAAGCTAAGCACGGTTGAAGCTTAAAACATGCTGAGTGATAAGATGAGAAATAATGAGTTCAATTAATGAGGGAAAGAGAGCTAGAAATAGAGCACAAGATGAAAAGGCGGCAGATGGAGATGGTTTCTAAAAGCAGATGGGATGAAACTACATAAACAGAGTAATGGGAGACAAAAGGGGATTCACAAAAGTAATTACACAAACTGTGATTTTTAGCCAGCTTGTTTGTTTTAGGTGAAATAAATAAATAAGTAAAAGCAGAGAGAGCAGTTTGTTGTAAAAGTTAACTCTAATTATGGATTAATACTGTAATATAATTCATGATTACAGGATTTTGCTTTCTTTTTCTAAGTATTGGTTAGTTCACATTAAAATTAAAACTCAGTCTAAATTATAATTCTAACATAATTTGCTTACCCTATGGATTAAATAATACCTTTTATTTTATTTATAGGCACCTTTCAAAGCACTCAAGGACACCTTACAGTATATCGCAAGCACATCATAAAATACAAGCAGTAAAAATAGTAATCGACATCATTTTAAACCAGCAAATCATTCAAAGTTAAAGGAAAACTCAACATCATTTTTTGTGGAGAATGCTAATTTTATGATTTCCTTATGTAGTTAAACAGTTGAGTTTTATCATTTTTAAATCCATTCAGCTGATCTTCGCATTGGGTGAGATAATTTTTAGCTTAGCTTAGCATAGATCATTGAATTGTATTTGACCATTATATATTAGCATCACCCTCAAAAATGTCCAAAGATTTTTGGCCTGGTACAAAAAGCGATTTTGGTCTATATAGCTAATATTAAACTTCATGACAACTGTGAGTGGGGTGAATTTTTTATAACTCATCTGTTTCATTTTAAATAACTTATATTAAGTCTGTCAAATTAAGGGCGTGGTCACTATAGTGACAGATAGGTCTGTCACATCACCTCAGCTGATTCCGGCTGATTAGCCGCTGAACTTTGCATATACATCATATTTTTGTTTTATGTGGCTTTACACAGTCAATTGCCTTTTGGAATTATTTCCTACAATTATCAGATAATATGGCATGCTGTGTGCACTTAATTGTGCTCACAAACCAATCAAGTGTTCTCCATTTCCCAGGTGAGTGAAATTATATTCTAATATACCATATCTATAAATGTATTTGTTTTATTTAGGATAATTTATCATTTATAATTTTCTTTAGAACTTGAATTCACTCCAGAGTCTGACAGATTGATTAGCTGTAGGCTATAAAACAGTCATCTGAAACCTTGGCATACAGTGCTATGCCTGGATTTCATAAATAGCCTTGCATTTACTAACACAGACTATCTTTGAAGTATTTGGAAGTAATTTGTGTTTTCCTCCTGTAGAAAAACGTCATAAGAACAATGCTCAGTGGGTCAATGTATTACAACAGTGTTTTTAAAAGACTAAACACTTTATGGAGACAGTATATGACCAAGCACATATGGTCAGAACACAAACAAATCACAAGTAATGAAGTATTACGTGTTTCTCCCAAAGAAAATCCCCTTTAAGCAAAATGCTAGCATGCTTCTGTAGCTCCGCTCACTCTCCACCTCTTTGCCCTTTTTTGGTAGCCCCAAGTCGGTGCGATGACGTGCAAACAAAATAGTGATGGTTGGTCACGCCTATACAGTACTTGTAGCTTCATTTGCGCTCTTCAGAAACATATGGGTGATGTCATAGATACTACATCCATATTTTTTATAATCTATGGATATTACGCAATGCCTGAAAAATAATCCCTCTCCAACTAGTTGGCCACATTAGTTTATTGACAGAAGTGCTGTGTAATTCACCCAGATTAGCTAAGTGGTAAAACTTAACTGTTTACTTTTAGGGAAGTTGTACATTTTTTCCCAAGAAAAATTAACTGCTACTTTAAGCTATGGTTATGTTTAGTTGACTTTTTTTTTTTGTTAGTCATAAAAATGAGTACACACTTAACCCAAAATGGTTGCCAAAGACTTTCAATGAAGAGGCTTTGAATCATTCCATCCATCCATCCATCCATCCATCCATCCATCCATCCATTAAATCAACCAACCCATCCATCCATCCATCCATCCATCCATCCATCCATCCATCCATCCATCCATCCATCCATCCATCCATCATCCATTAAATCAACCAACCCATCCATCCATCCATCCATCCATCCATCCATCCATCCATCCATCCATTAAATCAACCAACCCATCCATCCATCCATCCATCCATCCATCCATCCATCCATCCATCCATCCATTAAATCAATCAATCAATCAATCAATCAATCAATCAATCAATCAATCAATCAATCAATCAATCAATCAATCAATCAATCAATCAATCAATCAATCAATCAATCAATCAATCAAACACCATTGTGTTGTTGTATTTAGTTAATTTAATTCACATTTAAATTGTGGGTTTGATTTCTAGGTTATTTATTTTGTTTATCAATTCTTATCAATCTATCTATTCATTTATTTAACTCAGAATGAGTTAATGAGTGTTGTCAATAATGCATGTTTTGCCAACATTTTTGTTTCAGTATTTTTAAGTCAGTGAATTTAGACTATAAAATCTAAGGTCTATCTTTTTCCACAACCTGATTGAGAACCTTTGGGAAATTACTGAGATACTGAAATTACTGGGGAAACTGAGATACTGATAAGAAAAATCAAAGTTACATATTCCAGACCAGGAAAAATGACAGATTACGTTCACAGATATCTCAAAATTTCATCTTATGTATTCTGAAACATATTCAGGAAAGAAATGGTTTTGTTTTAGTGATTAATCCTCTAACATAATTCATTGCTCAACAGTTCATTTGCTATAGTTCATCTTACCTTTTTTTCATTTTTAAATGGAAATGAATTGAAAAGAAGATACAGTGTTTCTCTTTAAATCAAGAGGTAATGACCTCTGAGAAACAAAGAGACATACACACTGACTGTATAGACTTAGAGGCACCCATTTTGTCTTAAAAGACATAATGTCCAGAAACACAAAAGAGCTCAAGCCCAACTGAGAACCTGTAAGTGCTTGCCAGAGAACAGCTTTCAAAATCAGATCTGGCCCGCAGCTCAATTGTTTAAAGGACAGTTTGAAACACTGCAGGTTCTGCAAACCAATGCCTCCTGATTGAAGCAACAATTTTCATCCAAAGTGACTCGTGCAAGAACTTTTTTGAATAGTTCTCCTTCTCCTTAAAGCTGAGGTTAAGTGTCATCTCGAAGATATGAAGTGATTGATCAGGATAACCATCTGTGTCCATCACCGGTGTCTGACCTGGTTAAAGATCAGCTGACACAAAGCCTTGACCCTTTCACTTACAAAATCCAGTCAGCTGATTCTGCTCAAAGACTAATTAAATATAAAAAAAAAATTAAAAATAAATATTACACATGAGTGCATATGCAGTTTAAACTGCTATGTAACATTTTTGAATTCTTGGAATTGTACGTTCCGGTCATTTTCACACTTGGTACGTTTGTTTCAAAATAAGATTTTCCACCTTTGCCCTGCCCCTGCTGATGTGCTTTCATGATTATGTATTCTGAACTCTAGGACTTTTGCAAAATGCTTTTGCTATAAACCTAATATAATATACAATTATTAATTATAATAATTATTTTGAGTTAAAATGACAATTAATGAAATTATGTTATAGAAGCAAGATATTTAGCAGTACAATCAACAGACAATGTCAGAACTACTATATTCTACTTATAGTAGAATTTAATAATAATAAAAACAATAATAGAAAATATAATCGAGAAATATGATTGCTGACAAGTTAAGGACATTTCAATTGTTTAATGCAACTAAAATAATGAATTAAGACCTTTAAAATGTTTTTGTAAAATATTTTATGTGCACTTACTATAGTAATTGCAATTTATTATTTATGTAACTAATCCTAAACCTGCACTACTTTCTAATCCTAACCCTGAACTTTAGATAGTACATGCAATTGCTTCTCAGTAGTTAAACAAATAGTTGAAATTTATTAAATGCTGAAAACAGAGTCTGAATGATTTTTTTTTTGTTGTTATTGTTGCAGAATTTCAATTGTAATTGCATGTAATTCATGAATTTACATGTTGTTTTTTCATAAAAATAAGAATTTATAAAGAAATTAATGAATTGTTTTAACTTTAATGTCTTGAACTAAAGTGTCTCAACGTCTAAAAGCAAGCTTCTTCTTACACACTGTAAAGCCCAACAGTCAACTTTATTAAGTGGAATGAGTATAGTTAACTCAAAATTGACTGAAAGTTAATTCTACTCATTTGAAAAGAGTGTCAAAGGTAAACGCAGTGTTGAAGGTTTTGAGTTAATTAAATACCTCATTACTTCAAATTGAAAGGAGTAAGTTCACTGTACTTTTATAGATTTGTTTTTTAACTCAAATGGTTTGCTGCAATTGGTTTCCTCAAACGGTTTGAGTTGCCTTAACTTAATGGGTTTTACAGTACTCAGTTGGTTTGAGTTCTCTTTATTTATGGTGTTTTACTGTGCTCAAATTACTTCATTTACTCAAATGAAGCAAGTTCACAGTACTCATTAGGATTGTTTTTTAACTTAAATGGTTTGTGTGTGTGAGAGTGTGTGTGTGTGTGCGTGTGTGTGTGTGTGTATGTGTGTGTGTGTGTGTGTGTGTGTGTGTGTGTGTGTGTGTGTGTGTGTACAAGTTTGGGGTCAGTAGGATTTTTAAAGGTTCTAAACTAATTTTTTCCTGCTCACCAAAGCTGGATTTATTTAATCAAAGTACTGTAAAAAATGTCAAATTGTGAAATGTTTTTGCACTATAAAACAACTGATCAAAAGTAGTTTAGAATTTAATGTAATAATTTATACCTGTGATTTTAAAAATGAATTTTTAGCTTCGTTATTCCAGGCTTCAGAGTCACATGATCCTTCAGAAATCACTAATATTAGTCATTATTATTATTATTATTATTATTATTATTATTATTATTATTATTATTATTAATGGTAATAGTAATAAAAGCCATAATGACTGGAGTAATAATTTCATTTGAAAGTACATACAATAAAAAAGCTGTAATTTAAAATTTAAAAACATATTTAACAAATTAAAAATGTATTTACATGTAATAATGTTGCCTTGATTAACAGAATAATTTTATTTAAATGAAAAAAAAAAAAACATGGAAAATAACTGACCTCTGAAGCTAAGCTAATGTTTTTCCCTTGATATATTTTATATTGTAGCACTTTATTGTTTAATACATGGGTATTAGAAGACAACGTGTCCGCTTAAATAGATCATTCTGTGAAATAAGAAAAAGAAACAGCACAGACGTCTTTCCTGTACTTGACCTTTGACATTGATGTGGTTTGTGCAGATTCAGTGGGGCATGAATACTGTGCATAATTAACCCAATTTGTTACTATGATATATAGAAGACAATACTTAGTAGAATGTATCAGAATGTAGAACAATATAGAAGAATATAGAAGAATTTCATTCAATATAAGAATAAAGTTACACCAAACAGTTGTTTCATTAAGTCATTTTGTCAGCATTCCCCCTATATCTGAAATGCTGTACAAGTAGATTGGTGTAATGAATGACTAAAAAAATCATTTAAACTGAATGTTGGAAATGCTAACTCTCATACCAACCACCTACTGTCTATCTAATAATGAGTATATTTTGTCCAGTAGGTTACCACAGCATGAAAAGCTAAACTGATCAATTATTAAAAAGCAATGCACTTTTCAACAAAGCAGTGACGCTTTGTTCCATGCTGTTGAATGACAGTCTGTTTTTAATATTCATATTTTAAAATATCTGTTTGATCCCTTTATTTTGAATGACCTCCAACAAATTCAAATTCATGATAAAAAGTCATGCCTGGGTATTTCAGCACTTGGGAAAATAATAAGGCATTATCCTTATCATTACATGATTCTTTTAAGTGCCTTACATACACTTTCATTTATTGCACAGCCAACACTTACATGAACAGCTTAATATATATAGAATATGAACGTAAATTATATAAAATTAAATTATAATATATATATATATATATATATATATATATATATATATATATATATATATATAT
This sequence comes from Danio aesculapii, assembly GCF_903798145.1. Taxonomy (NCBI): domain Eukaryota; kingdom Metazoa; phylum Chordata; class Actinopteri; order Cypriniformes; family Danionidae; genus Danio; species Danio aesculapii. The sequence continues at coordinate 18,778,232 of NC_079435.1, read as the reverse complement.
ATATATATATATATATATATATATATATATATATATATATATATATATATATATTTTAAGGATAAGCCCTCTTGTGATTTTTTAAAAATGCTCCTAAGTGCCATTTAACAGACATTTTTTAAACATAATAGTTTTCAGGCAAGTCATTGAGTGACAGTGCTGTCTTCTGTAGCTAAAAAAAATAAAAAATCTTAAGGTGGTTAATAATATTGACCATTTCTTTTTCTTTTTTAAAAAATACTTTTCAAATGATGTTTAACAGCGCAAGGAAATTTTCACAGTATGTCTGATAATATTCTTTCTTCTGTAGAAAGTCTTATTTGTTTTATTTCGGCTAGAATAAAAGCAGTTTTTAATTATTATTTACTGTCATCATGGCAAAAATAAAATAAATCAGTTATTAGAAATGAGTTATTAAACTATTATGTTTAGAAATGTGTTGAAATAACCTTCTTTCCGTTAAACAGAAATTGGGGAAAAAATAAACACGGTGGCTAATAATTCAGGAGGGCTAATAAATCTGACTTCAACTGTGTATGTGTATATACATACATACATGCATATATATATATATATATATATATATATATATATATATATATATATATATATATATATATATATATATATATATATATATATATATAGACTGAGTTCACAGAAATCTTTCTTGAGCTGTTCTGACTGCTCCTTCCGAATATCATTCTTTGCACATGGATGATAATCCGTTTTGCAGTCTTTTGCTTCTTTAGAATTTCCTCAAGTTCTTTGTTTACATCAGAAACTGTTGCATGAGGGAAGCTGTATGTCATAGAGCTCTGCTCCTAAAATCTCTGATTATTGAATCTCCTACAACTAGTGTTCTTATCTCAGGTGGCATCCGAGCAGAGTGCCACTGTCTAGTCAGCCTTGAGCCTCTGTTCCATGCAGAATTAGCTGCTGAGTCATGCGATCTGACTGCATTTGGGGATTCTTCACCCATATCACTCAAAACTTCATATCTGTTCTTAAGCTGTATTCGAGTCCGAGCTTTATTTGGGGTAGAGGACGCTAATGCAGCAGCGTATGATCTGACCCTATGGGTACCCTTTGGTCTCGCACCCATTTTCAACAGTTTTATTCTGTTTTGCTGTGCTCAAAACAGTTAAAAGAAAGGGAAATAGATTAGATAGATATAATTTCAAAGCTGTCCAAATGTGACTGTTTATAAGCATCAAGCTGCAGATCGGAAATTCAAAGCATCCTCCTCACGCATACATGCAAAGCATAATGGATACTTTTGCGTTTTAAGAAAAAGGTCTATAAGTCAATAAAAATTTATGCCGAAACAAAAATGTGATGTTTTTACCCGTACATATTTCAACTGTACAATATTTACAACAAATAAAGCCTGTATGCTGAAAATCATTTCCCTTCATTTCCTTTCCTCCATTCAATTGCTCGATGATCATTTGGATCTGACAAGAAACATTTGATTTCCCCATTGCAGTAAAAGGACTCCACAAATCAAAGCCCACCAATGGTGTCCTTCTATTCAGGCCTTTTCACAAGCCTAGTACACTCGGTGAGTTGCCCAGAAGCCACTTCATTCTGGAATCAGGACAAATGGCAACGATTAGCGTGATTCTGTGAATGTCTGAAAAGCGACGTTTTCTTTCCTGCACTTGACCTCTGATGCTGCTGTGGTTTGTGCAGACTCATGTTGTGGTAGATGAGGTAACATGCGTTAGTCTTGAGACCCAGGTGTGGCTGAATAACCCGATCTTAGATCAACAGAAAACATTAGACTAGCGGAGCTCTGGCTCTGTACAGTGTCATTAATGCTATGGGAAAATGAGCACGGAGTTTCTGGGTCTAATACACCAATCAGTCATGCTTCTGAAACTTTTTCTGCTGCCATTTCACTGTATTTTAACTCCTCAGGCTCTTTACATTTTTGCTGCAGTCGTGCATTTTATTAAGCTGCTCGCATAAGATTTTTGAAACCTGTATACTCTTCCAAAAGCGGTCGACTGTTACTAGAAAAACACAATAGGAATGTTTCCTGGGAAAACCTGGAATACGTGTAAAATTAAATGAACATATAATAATAAATACATAATTATTTTATATGTCTACGTATATACACTCACCGGCCACTTTATTAGGTACACCTTACTAGTACCAGGTTGAATGCCCTTTTGCCTTCATGGCATAGATACTAGAAATATTCCTCAGAGATTTTGGTTCATATTGACATGATAGCATCATTCAGATTTTTTGACTGCACATCCATGATGCGAATCTTTCGTTCCACCACATGCCAAATGTGCTCTATTGGATTGAGTTCTGGTGACTGTGGGGGCCATTTGAGTACAGTGAACTCATTGTCATGTTCAAGAAACCAGTCTGGGAGAATTTGCCCTTTATGACATGATGGCCATATTCTGCTGGAAGTAGCCATCAGAAGGTGGGTACAATGTGATCATAAAGGGTTGGACATGGTCAGCAACAATACTAAGGTAGCCTGTGGCATTGACATGATGCTCAAATGGTATTAATGGGCCCAAAGGGTGCCATGAAAATATCTCCCACACCATTACACCACCACCACCAGCCTGAACTGTTGATACAAGGCAGGATGGGTCCATGCTTTCATGTTGTTGACTCCAAATTCAGACCCTACCATCCCAATGTCACAGACCAGGCAATGTAATTTCAAATCTTTTATTGTCCAATTTTGGTGCGCCTGTGCAAATTGTAGCCTCAGTTTCCTGTTCTTAGCTGACAAGAGTGGTTCCTCAAGGTTCAATGTGTTGCGTGTTTAGAAATGCTCTTCTACATACCTCTGTTGTAACGAGTGGATGAGCTGCAACTGTCTGACTGTCTTTTTCGGAGGGCCAGTGAGGAGTCCATTACAGTAATCCACACTGCTGGTGATAAAAGCATGAACATGTTTCTCTAAGTCCTCACTGGAAACAAAGCACCTAATTCTTGCAATGTTTTTAAGATGATAGCATGCTGATTTACTTACTGCTTTGACATGATTATTAAAACTCATATTTTTCAGTAAATTACTGTTAGAGTTTTTGTTGTTGTTTGTTCAGTTTTTTTTTTTTTTTGTGAAAACCGTAATAATCTGTTTTAGATTCTTTGATGTCTAAAATGTTCCAAGGAACAGCATTTATTTTAAATACAAATTATTTGTTACAATATAATTTTATTTACTTTTTTTTTTGATCAGTTAAAAATTTTGTTAAAGATGTATATATTTCATAACATTGTAATTTTTTTAAAGTGTTCATATACTTTTAAAAGTAAATGTTGATTAAAAATCTGTCTTCAAACCATTATACATTCAAATAAGAAACAGCATCGGTGAACTGCTATTACATTTTTACTGAATATAAGGTCACACTTTATTTTGATGGTCCGTTTGTTACATAACATTTGCATGTCAACTAATTCTCATAAGATTATAAGTAGACTATTAAGTTGGGGTTGGGGTAAGGATTAGTGTAATTTGACATCTCTGTCTGTATCAACAGATATTAAGCAGACAGTCTACTAATACTCAAATGGACCATCAAAATAAAGTGTTTCCGACTATAATGCATTGCTAATATATGAATTCATGTTTGTTAACATTAATTAATGCACTGTGAGTTAACATAGACTAACAATGAACAACTGTATTTGAACTAACATTAACTAACTTGAACAAATACTGTAATAGATAAATTGTTTATTGGTTGTTCATGTTAGTAAATACATTAACAAGCATTAACTAAAACAACCTTAATGTAAAGTGTTAACCAAGTCAAATAGCAAATCTTTTTATATATTAAAGTGATTGTTTATATTGTTGATTAATTAACAAATTAATTGTACAATATTAATTCCCCCATTTAAATACAATAATATACAATATACAATAATAAATAAACACATTACAGGGCTGTCGAATGCGTAAGTCTGGTTGGCTGATGAACATTCTAAGTTCTGCAGTTCCTCAACACACAAGGTTTTGACTGTATTACAGTTCCACATTAATATGTGGAATGAGTTTGGTTGTTGGTTGGTTGTTTGGTTGTTGTAGCCAACTCTCAAAAAACAAAACAAAACAAAACATAACATACTGTACTGTATGTTGCATGAGATGCAAAAAAACTAGTCCTGCACAAAAGAAGGAGTTGCGAACAAAACCTGACAAATGTCTCGAGTTACTACATCTGAGCAGGATTTTAAGGTGGTAACTGTAGTATAAGTGGGATAATTGATGACAGGCCCTTGAATTATTAGAAAATAATGCACTCCCAAAATGTAACAGCCATTCTGCTGCTTATTTTTCTTGTGATTCAATGGCCGGTCATTAATTATTCCTCACCAATTAATGCATTCTGTGTACGCAAAATAGTTCAGATGTCTGCAGGCCTGTCTTGTGCCATCAATCACCTTAAATCAACATCAGTCAATGCTGTCTGATCAGAATAAAAGTGATGATTTCCCCCCTTGGTTAATTCAGCACACACATATGCATTGATGCATGAAGGCTTGGTATAATAATGTGTTGAAAGCCTTGAACTTTAGCCATCTCCGCTCTTCTCCCTACAGTCCTTTTATGATCTTTCTTTCACAGAGTCCTTCTGGATTTCTTTTCATGTCTTAATTTCATGAGCTCAGCATACAAAATATGTTAAATACTGAGCATAATTTCTGATGGCCTATTAAAACTCCAAAGTTTCAGAAATGATTGCTCCAGCATTTGGGCACCTTTTATTTTTTAAATAGAGCGGTGAATGCTGTCATAATAACACACAATTTAGACCAGTGGATACTGTTTCAGTTACAGGATGCCAGAATTCAGATATCCTTTCTTTACTTTGGCACTACGCATCGGTGGTACCATCGCTTGTATATTGACTGCAAATATTAAATAATATTAGAGCTCTGTGCCAACAAGTCATAAGACATGATCTAAGCCTTCAGTATGCAATTTTTTTCCACCAGAGACCTGCAGAAGTAAGTGTGCTGATGGAAGTCTGGAAAGAATATACGGCGTTAAAGTGATATTCAGGGTTAAATACGATTTAAAAGTGAAGTGTGCAATTTTTTGGATGTTAAATGACTTTTTCTCGCCTCAGCTTAATATGTAGAGACAACTGTAAGTATAAGCCATTGGACATTTTAGTTCAGAAATTGATATAAACACTGTGGCACAGTAAACACGGCTTTGTTTATATGAGCACCCAGACTTGGCTGACACATAGAAATCGACTGAGGTTTGAGGAGGGAGGAACTGTTTGACTGACTGTTAGTTTATTTTGAGAACTGTTCATTTATTACATAATCAATGATTAGTCAGAGACTAAACGAAGGACTCGGGAAAGCTCGCTTTACTGGTGCAGAATTTATACAGCTGACCTTTAAGCTCTTCTGTCAATAGTGTAAAACATTATACTGTTGGTTATGATGGAAATATGGGATATTTGCTGATTTGCATAATGCTGTAGCTGTACTACACCCTGTGATATATGCATGTATTTTAGTGTATGCATTTATTTATTCATTTGGTAACACTACAATAAGGTAATATTTCTAATAAAGTGTCTTCTGAGATGTATTTTTCCTGCAGGAAATTTAGTTATACACATTCCTTAGTCTGTGAAAACTTGTGTGTGTGCCTTGCAGGCCCGTAGCCGGCCTGGTGAAAGGGTTGGTTCTTTTTTTTTTCTCAAAAAGTGAACCATTTTGCTGTTATTCGCCTCATTTTCTATTTAATTATGAGACTTATATACTGCATTTTAGTGACATTATAGTGATTTTTTTTTTTTGCTGGATTAGCTTGTTGGATGGTCATGATAGCTACACTTTTTGATGTACCAAAAATATTTCTTAAAGATTTAGAATAAAGAAATACAAATGTATTATATCATATATCATTAGAAAAAAAATTGAATCTGTTAAAGTTTTAAATTAGCCTATTGTTATTTATTAGGCAAATAACAAACTGGCCAGCACATTCCCTCAGTCAGAATTTGGCCATTTGAATGAAAAAAAATAATCTAGATGTAGAATCTAATGTAGAATTTCAAGATTTTTCTAGCCTCTCTTGTAAAAAAGTACATTTGAAAATTCATGGATAACAACAATAGCCAAAATATATATTCAAATTAACTTTAACATGGTCCACTTTTGGTGCGTCACACCTTTATATTAATCACTTTTTTGTTTCAAGACCAAAAATTTGAATAAAAGTCACTTGTAAAATGTTTTCTCTATTTAAAAACAATACAGTAACAAAAGATGACTTCTCTTGCGTCAAACTGTAAAATGAAAATATTGGTTAGCATTGGCCAAAACTGTGTAGTTGAAGTACTTAAAAAGTGACAGCCAACAGAGTACTCCACTTGGTCTTAAAGCTTTTTTTCTATAGATTATTTTCACTATTTATGATGGCAGTCAGAATAGGACAAGTGAGCTCACGTATGGGACAAATTCTGGAGATTTGTCAGTGAGTGGTGGGTCTTCCAACAGACGTTTTCAACATCAAGCATCATAATGAGCGGTTTTTAACGTCTAAAAATGAATAGAAGGGAATGAGAGCGGAAGTCTTGAGACAGAAAAATTCAAATGGCTGTGAATAAAAAAAGACATTTTCCACGTAAGATAGCTCTATATGTGTGTGTGTGTGCATGTGTATATCTGTGCATGTGCGCATGTTCTTGTGCGTGTGTGTTGTTAAGGCTGTGCACGTTTTAGCACTTTGTATTTAGAAACCTTGATTCTCATAAAATTTTTGTAATATGCAGTGGAAAACCATTTCAACTCAAGGATGATCAGCATTATAATATATAATAGCATTATTGAGCAATATAACTTTTATTTGTATACTAGTAATTCATAAAATATATGAATTAAAATGAATTACCAAATGACAAAAATTCTAAATTATTTATTAATTTTAGTGTTAATTTTAACATTTGTTAACAAAATATTTAAACATTTTAGTTCTATCAAGAATATTGGGGTGTTTTTACAGATTTTTTTTTTATTTGCTTATAAACTAAAATTGCAATATAAAGTGAAATAATAATGTAAATGAAGTAATATATTTAATAAAATGACTAACATTTTGTAATACATTTTTTTGCAACACCTTACAGAAAATGTTGTTAACATTAGTTAACTATATCATACGTTAGCAGGAACTAACAAATGATCTAACACGTTAGCATGAGTTGAAAATAATTCTAAATTTCACACTATTAAATGTAAGCTTGCATAAATTATATTTGGTAAAACCGTCTTTACATGTCACATAAATTTATTTTCAAGCATCTTTATAAATAAAATGAGGGTTTATAAACTTACAAAAAAGAACAAGTCCTGTAACTTTAGCATTTAGATTAGGCAGTTCTTTTGTTAATACTTGCATGCATAAAAAAAAAAAATAATAATAACCATATTTATAAGAGTTCTTAACAATACTGAATTTTAGAAGTCATCCTTTAAATTCCTTGTGTGCCGCACGTCAATATTCAGAAAAAAAGAACAGAATGAATTGAACGTAGTTTATGTTCTTTTTTGGAGTAGAACACAACAGTTTGACTTTTCTGTAATAAATGTTGTTGTTGTTAGTATTATTATTATTACCATATTTATATAATTTCTTAATAAGATGGAATCTTAGAAGTCATTCCTTCTATTCCTTTTGTGCCGCACTTCAATATTCAGAAAAGAAGAACAGAAGAATGTTTCATGTTCATTATTTGCAATAAAATCGAACATTTTGGATTTTTTGTAACAAATGTTATTATTAATATTACCATTACCATACTATTATTATCATTCTTCTTATTATTATTGATTTATTAACTCATTTATTATTATTATTATTTTTTTTTAATTATTATTATTTTTATTGTTTTTATTTTAAATGTTTTATTATTATTATTATTATTATTATTATTATTATTATTAGTTTATTGATTTGTTTATTCATTACTTTCTTTTGGTCAAATCTTTTGGCATGATGACTGACTATGTGGTGAACTAAGAAAAATCAAACACAATTGATAACTTAGGAAAATACCTTTAAACCATTGTCTTTAAAGCGGATTTAGTCCAAAAAGACTGACATTCTAACTAATGAAATTCATAAATTAATTTGTTTCGCTTTTGATTGAACAAAATGAACAGCAGATTTAATCTGTGTCATGGTAATCAACTCTGAAATCAAATCCAGAAACCTTATCAACCACAAATTAATATCAAAAAGACAAAGATTTAATATCATCCTAGACCTTGACGCAGTAAATGAATGAGTCAATCAATCAATCAATCAATCAATCAATCAATCAATCAATCAATCAATCAATCAATCAATCAATCAATCAATCAATCAATTAATCAAAGAGCTGTTGTTGAAGCAACAAAAAAAAAAAGAAAAGGAAAAGATATCATTCTCCTTTGAGATCTAATGATTTTTCAATGACAGGCTTCTAGAGAGTCAAAATTCTGAGCCGCCGGGGTGGAAAGCAAGTCTAATTACACTGATGGAAAAATGGATGGACTGGCTTTTGTTGAAAAGAATAGAGAACAATGGCTAACCAGGAAATGTTACAGTACGAGTAAAAAGACAGGCAGAACAGGCTTTCTGTCAGAGCGTGATTGATATGTTTGTTCTCGCCGCCTGTGCAGCAATCAATGATGAATATGACATTCTGGAGAACAGGGTGCACTTTCAGCCATTATACTTGTGCGTCCATCAAAAGTGATGGAGCAACATCCTTCACAATGAAACTCGTGCATCATTGATGTTTTATGAATATCGAGTACAGATCGCTTTTGGAGTTCAGTGAAAACAATGAGGAGGAAGCCTTTGCTCATTAAAAAACTCTGTCTGCATGAGTCAAATTACTAATGCAAACACCTTTTACTTTACCTATATTGATGAATGTCAAATTTTGTACAAGATTATTAATCAACTTAGTTACAATTGCCCTTAGAATTTACTATGAAAATGTTGCTTAGTGGTAGTAAACATTGTACAAAAAGCCAAGACAGCAAATATGTTTTTTTGCTTTAACTTAATAATAAGTTAAATAAGTTAATCAGGTTTCAACCAATTTTTTTAGGTTATAAAAATTTAAACTAATATTTTAGTCAGTTTGTTTGATGTGAGTTAAGATGCAGTTTATTTGAACTAAAAATTGTAAGGCAGCAAAAACATTGTGTTGAAGAGAGAAATGATAAAATATAAAGGACAAAATAATTAGAAGCATATAGTTATATTTTTCCTCATACAACAGTTCTGTCTTGTTCTCGAATCTGATTGGCTGATAGCCATGCAATATTCTGCAGTAGCTGCACTCTTACAGCCTCCTCACTCTTGTGTATTACTCCACCCGCACAGAGTGACAGCAGATCAATAAACTCACTACAGTTTGACAAATATTGCTGCTTTTGGACAACATAATGTACTTTTAAGGCTTTTAGGCGAGAATGCAGTTGTTTAGATTGCAACTATGCAGTTTATTTATAAGAATTTCAGAGTCTGAGCCATCAGCCTGAATAAAGATGGTTGCGCCACAAGATGTTGACAAAAACTGCATAATAAGCCATTAGAGGGAGAAAAACTACAGCTAATCAAATCGTTATATGTGATTTCAGTGACACTCTAAATCTCTAAATCTCTTTCTGCTGTATGTTGTAGTGCTTTATTTATTCTATGCAATCTGCTAGTGTTATCTTTGCTCTGGCTTTTTTGGAGTTAATTATTGTGATCTCCCGATTGCAACAGAGAAATACTGGGAAATCTTTGCAGACCGATGGCATTTCATGCTCTTCAGCCTTATAATCTTAGAATGTCAGCAAAATCACCTGTTTAGTCATCACTTTAGACATTACTCAAGAGAATCATTCAAATACTAGCTCTAAGGGATCATGTTTTTATGCAATGGTTTCTGCTGTTCTGACGTCAGCTGCAGATGTGAATGAAGTAGTACTCTTCGTGTTTGATTTTTTTTTTTTTTTTATATACACGATTATGTTGCCGACCTGCTGTATAAACACTTGTAGCAGTGTGATGTGGTTGTATATTGTCACTGGTGAGACACTAATAGACCAATGCATATCTCCAACCAGTGCTGATATACAGCCATATCGCACTGCTTTAGTTTTGCTGAGATGATATTGTACACTGTAAAAAATGATGTTCCACACAATCCCTTTATTTTTCATTAGCTTAACTTAATGTTTTTTACAATTTTAAGTTGATTTAACATAACCTGAAATAACCGAAAATTATGTTTTAGCTAATTTTAAATAAGTAGTTTGAACAAGCAGCAAAAATATTTTCTTTGAATGTAGTCTTATTTACTGTATAGTTTCAATTAGCTTTTATGTTTGTTAGAATTTTTGTCAGGTTTTTTTTGTTGTAGTCGCAGTTTAGTTGTTGTAATTTGTATAGTTTTTTATGTTTTGTCTAATTATTTTTAAAATGTATGTATCTTCATATTTTTTCTCATTTTTATTAGCATTTATTTTAACAGAATATCAAGTTACAATTAAAATTAAAATATTTATATTTATAATTACTATTTTGCTTTTTCAAATTTCTTCTGAAAAATCTCTTCGTTTTTAAAAGGCTCTACAAAAAGCAACTCAGGCTCATTCTGAAAATGTACCGCTATTTACATTTATATACAAATATGTCCCAGGAGGTTTTTGTTTTCGGGAATCCACCTGAGGCTGCTGTGTACGCTTTTTCAGATCTCAAATTTCTCTCACGAGTGCCATTCCTGCCTGCTGTTCTTGTGTAAATTCACCAGAGGCCGCTGTCAACTGACTGACCGATCGACTGACCCACCCTCCTCCTTCCCTAAAACCAACCAATAGTGTTTTTAAAAGCACAGCTTGACCCGCCCACCCACTTCCCTAAACCCAACCGACAGTTTTAAAAAGCAATCCAGAAAAAGAAAAGCTCTCGCCTGATTTTTACCACATTTTCAAATTTTACCACATTCTCACCCTGTTAGTTACTTGATTGTTTTATTTTTTGGCTTCGGTTTTTGTCTTATTTTCTTTCTGGAACTGTTCTTTGCCAGACTCGAACCCTGTCGTTGTGGTCAGCTCCTTTCTGCATCTCAAACCTGCCAACATACATGACAAGCTAACTGGACAAACTAATAACAGCGGGAAAACCACAAGGACCTCCAAGCGCTCAGCTGGTAAGCGCGAAAAAGAACACCATCATACCGTCCCGTAGCGTTCGTTGTAAATACAAAATGCAACCATACGTACTTCTGGCCACATAATTCACGATCTCCAGAAATGTATATAGGGCTACGTTTTCAGAATGAGCCTATTTTGCGAAAAAGGCTTCATCAATTTAAAAATAAATGTAAGTTATACTTCATATACAGTAGCTTTATATTATAACAATTTCTGTGTTTTAGATAATTGCAAATTCTGGATATTCTTCAAATTATGCTTAGTCAAATTATGTAATTTGTTTAAATAACTAAACAACAATAAATCTGTATTTCATTAATCCACATGGAAAGATTTTACATTATATTCTTTCAGTTTTGAGTGACATTTTGATATGATAAATTTCCATTTCTCTCGCAGCATCCTTTTTCTCCCCTCAAGGTCAGGGTTAACCTGTCAATCACGTGACATCGTGCTAAAAGCAAACAACAAATTCCTGACAGGTAAATCTAGGTGCATTTTGTCATATTTGAAAAGTTGTTTGTGACTCGAATGTACGTCACAATCAGGAAGAAAGAGTGATTGCACCTTTTATGACGATCTTTAAGGCAGCCTCAGAGATGCAGCGTTGAGTAATGGCACTGGACTGCGTGCTGGACAGGATGACTAGGGGCTGTTAAGACCCCACCAAGAGCTCTTAAAGTGTTTGAATAGTGTGGGAGAGGGACGATTAAGAGTGTGGGTGAGTGCCACTTTGACGAGGAACCGTGTGCACTCTACAACATGTGATACTGAATAAAAAATACAAGAACTTCTATAACCTAGTCCTGTCAAACCAGACTCACACATGGTCATTTGAGACAGAATTTGTATAAAATAAAATAAATAAAATTTTGTTTATATATTTAATGGTTCTGTAGTCTTCGATCATTGCTTTGGCATGTTCACCGACAGCTGATTAATTGACGAATTTCTGTTCAGAAGATTTCATTGTCGAAACTGTATTTTTTCAGTCATGTTATGACCAAAATTAATAGATTAATAAATGCTACAGATAACAGATTGTATGTGTCAGTTAGGTAAGGTTACCATTTCAAAATGTGCAGGGTTACTGAACATGGCTCAATGGATGATGTTAAACTCTGGATGAGTATTCTTGAGTGTATTTATTTTTTGGCATCTCTAGATCATACAGTCTGACTTTAGCCCATTTCGCACAGTACCACTGGTAATTGCCATAAAATTACCAGAGTGATTTTACCTGTAATTTCAAAAATGCACTGCTCACACTGACAACAACATGCTATTTTTTTTCTTGAAAAGCACCATTTACACATCCATTCCAAAATACTGGTAAATGCTGTGACATTATAAACTAGAAATGACCTCTAAACTGTTATGCTTGGATTTGTAAACATGAATCTTTTTGTTGATTGATTGATTGATTGATTAATTATTTGTCATTTTCTCATGTCATTTATTTATTTATTTATTTAAATAGCATTAATGTTAAATATAAAACATATAAATGCAGTAATGATGTAAGATTGAAATAAATTACAGTAAAAGTACTGTAATCCTATTATACTGTAAAATGTTTTTGCGGTAAATGTATTTTTTTAAATAATAAAAGACATTGAGGAAAGGGAATACAACACTCTCCGAAATCTATATTGGGTCTATATTGGTACCTTAAAACTATATATTAGTACCTAACTCCTTTAAGAGGTACAGTGTTGTACGTTTTAGGTACAAATATGTGTCTTTGTGGTATTAATATGGACCTTTTAGGTACAAAATGTGTAACTACGAAAAGGTACCACCCCAGTGACAGCTCTCGTACTTTTATTTCTGAGAGTGTACTACAAAACACATCTACGGTTGCTGCCAGTAAGTTACAGCAAAAATTCAATAAATAATCTAACAGTGTGATTGAGTGATTGTTTGAAATGTTTGTATTTATGCAATTCATGCAATTTACTGTTAATTTACCGTTTAATTTTACAACTTTGTCATAATTAAATTTTATTTTTTTTAAAAAAGGAATTATTCACAAATGATCTGGTTATGGCAATTTACAAATACATTTTCTGATTTTTTTTTTCCCAGAATTTTAAAAGTGGCTATTGACAACTGACATCTTACAGTAGTCAAAATGAATCATTTCTATGGCACATTGCAATGTACACAAGGATGACTCTGTATTGTTTTGTAACAGATATATTATGCAGGTTATGATGTATGGTGAGTTTCTCATGTCAATTATTGCAGTAGCAATCTATAGCAAGGGAGTTGAGGAATGTGCGAGTATTTAAAAATGTCCCAATTATATTAAAGGCTTACATCTGTGCACATTTACTGAAGGTACAGTATGACCTAATGTCCTATGCCATAAGAGCAACGGCAAACTGTAAAAAGTTCAATCTTTCCTATACACTAAACAATATAACACGATGCTGAACATGTTGTTTATGCAGATTTTCTTTGAGCAGATACATTTTAAGGTTTAGTTCATGTATCTGACTGCTTGTATTTAATGTCAAATTGATATTCATGCGAAGTACAATTGAAAAATTAGGAATGCAGTATATTGTCAGTGCATCATTATATTGAATTTAACCAAATCAATGACTCAATAATCAACTTTTTTACAATGTAGATTGTGTCAAACAGCTTAACATACTGTAGATGAAGTTCTAGCTAATTGAAACTACTTCAGTGAAGTTTTCAAAGTTGAAGTTCAGTTTATTTCAGTTCAGTGTAATCTAAATGTCACTGCTGAAGGCCAAAACTCAAGACCAAGCTCAAGACCAAATCCAACGATGCACAGCTCCACAAGTTTCAAACAAAACAAGCCAGTGGCGACAGTGGCTTTGAACATAGTTCACTATTGACGAAAAGTGAAGGAAAGAAAACCTTAAGAAAAACAAGGCTAAAGGCTAAACCATGAGATCAGTCTATGTTCACGTGTCTATGAGTCTATATTCAGAGTGACATGGAGATTATGTTCATACAGTATGACAATCGTAAAGGATTATTAAAAATCAGTGCAAAAGTGTAAGCCCAGCTTTAATCATGGGCAAACATGGAAAAGGCAAGGGGTGGTGACAGGCTAATGAGTATGGTGGCAGGTGCAAAGTCAAAACAGGCTTGAATCGGAGTAGGCGAGATGTAGGAAATTGAAGAGTTATTTAAGTCCTCCACCCACTTTTACCATCACTACTCCAACCTGAAGCAAGACATTTAACCCACGCTTTCAAGGGAACGGCCACAGTTACTGTAAAAAGTCATGCAGGTCATCACTATAGAGAATATTGCTTCAGATATTGTCCAGGGCACTCTAGACATCTTGTCTATCCTGTGCTGTCTATCTATGTTTTTAGAAGAAGTCTCTTACATACAGCAAAAACTCTCATTTGTTTACAATTTTTTTCCATCATCTTTTGTTGCAACAGAAGTAGAAAACGGCACATGCGCTGACCTGTTATTGAAATACTTAATATAAAATTAGTGATCATGTTTTAAAATACTTATACTTACTTATCAATTTAAATAATTATGTTTTTAAAAAAACTAAAACTTACTGAAAAATAGCCAAAAAGTGGCTAAAAAGGGGATAAATTATTTAATTTAATTGTATTTTAGTTTAATTGTATTTCAGTTATGTCTCATAAATCATAGTCTGTATTATCATGTATAATAGTCACTTTTATTTTACTACAAAATTAAGAAAATAAAACTGAATGGATCGAAATGTACATGGAACAAAAAGCTTTAATTTTCTTCTTTAACCTATGAACTGTAAATATAATGCACACTCTGCTAAATATTATACTTTTGTTTTCTTTTTCATATTAGAAGAGGCTGGCAGAAAAAGTCAAATAGCACTGAGCTTATTACTTTCATCCAAAATTCAGCTAAAATTAATTAACTTATAAATAAAACCTTAATGAATGAACAGCGGATGGAGTTTCTTTACAGGTGACTATAGGACTACAGGCGGTTGATGGAATGGGGCGCTTAAAATGGCAAATTTTGCAATTATGCAATTGAGAGGCATTGATTTATTTATAGTGGTTGGAACTGTGTTAATGATCGGAGTTACAGCATCAATAATTTGCAATATGTCTTGGGTGGAGGATAATCATTGGCAATAAACAATGTTTTGAGCTGCAGACTTTAGCTGCAGTCTTGGTGAATATTGATTTACACATTAGCCTCCATGAAAAACACATAAACCCTCCATTATGTAGCTTACAAGAATCACACAACTTGGCTGAAATAAATGCGAGTTGAGGCCCGTTTGAGACAAATGCGTAGATATGGTTATAAAGAATTTCTTAATTTAATGACTTTGGTCAAGTGTTTTATTGAGCGGTTAAAAATGCGAACACAACTGATGATCAAGTGACCAAATCATTCATCATTTTGACATTGACATACACCTGATATATGTTATTTAATAGGAAATTGATTGGTTTAATGACTTTTTTATTTATAAATGTATGAAAATATATTATTTATACGCCTGTCTTTAGATGTGGAATGTTTAATCTACATAGCTCTTCTATGTTTGACATTACAGTCCTGGTGTTGGTTTTTGGATGAATGAACAGGCATTTCAGTATTGTCATCACCCTGGCACTACTGACAGCTCTTATTATTGAGTCTCATTCCCTCATGAATATCTACAATGGTGGTGTGGTATACAAGCATACAGTATGTATACCCATGGTATGTGTCACCATGTGATCATTTTTTGTCAGCCTCTGAGTTGAAGTAATGCAAATGCTGTTCAAGGCAGTGGCATAGTGAATCTTGTTGAGCCAGGTTCAAGCCAACTATGATATGTGGAGGAATGCAGCAATTGCATAACACAATAATGAGGCATAATTTAAAAATACGTGTTATAATAAAAAAAAAAAATAATAAAAAAAAAATATATATATATGTATATAAAACACACATATATATATATTTGAATCAAGATATAACTAAAATTTTTACATAAAAAGTAAAGCTTATGCACCAATAATTTAACTAAATGTAATAAGAGGTCTTATTATTGTTCAGAAACAGATTGCCAAAAATGTCCGCCTGAGATTGTTGGGAATATATATATATATATATATATATATATATATATATATATATATATATATATATATATATATATATATATATATATATACAGTATATATATATACAGTATATATATATACAGTATATATATATACAGTATAGTGCCACCCCTAACTCACACCATTAATGCGATCCTACATACTGTATATTCAAGGATGTCCTTGACTCTTAAAGGAACAGTCACTTTACAACTCCCCTAGAGCTAAACAGTTAAGTTTGACCATCTTTCAATCTCTTCAGCCAATGTTAAGAATCGACAAACATTGGTCAATATAAGTAACGTGACCACCTGCTTGCACTGAGCCTTGCTATAATGGAGACATTTGTGAGGAACAATTCAGAGCTATTTAGTGTAGATCTTGAACTGTGCCTATCTGAGCTGGAATACATGGAAGATTTTCAGGCACTGTAATATCATTGCCCCTTCTGCAGCCATGGTATGGCAGCAAAGCTTTTGATCATTAATCTGGAAAGAAAGTAAGGTTTCTAGTCATTTCAGCCAAAAAGATACCAAGCATCTTTTCATTTTCCATACTAGTGTTAGGAGGATTGTGATCGTGTCGCAGCAGCAACCCACTTACGAAAAATACACACTTAGGCCCCATATCACTTATACGTCTTAGTTTTAAAATGGCATTTTAGAACAAAAACGACCCACGTCCACACTGTCGTTTCACCTAGCATTTCTGAACAGCCTTACGTCCACACTATAGCGCTGAAAACGCACATCACGTGACCACACATACAGACACAGACACACACTCTGTCATGCACACCAGCATATGCGCACGTCTGAGCTTCAGGCAGTCAATTGCTTTGAGCACAAAACACGAAAGCAGTGCACGTCAGACAGATTATCAAGGATGTACCGCTGGGTCGCGTCTCACTATAGTTGTTAAATGTGATTATTTATCTTCTCTCTATCTGTCGACTCTTCAGTCTTGTGAATTTGTCAGGTAACGCATCATAGTGTCAGTACACTGCTACAATCTTTCGCTTTCACGCTTAACCAACAGTAACCTCAGATACTGTTGGTTGGTTGTTGTTGGTTGTGTACTTTTTTACCAACTAAGTTTGTCGATGCCATTATAACGACACAGATCACTCTGCCTATTCATGCCAGGGTCCTGCAGAAAAAGTGATAGACAGGTGGTAATTTGTGTGTAACTTGTCTTTATTTATTTATGATTTGGTTACGGGTAAAACAAAGATGATGGGAGTCGGTAGTTCAAATGGTAGGCTACAAATAATTAATTTGTTGTGAATTAATTAATTATTCATAAATTATTCACTGCTGCCTATGAAGGCAATGCCATCGTCCTACCAGATGTTTCACATTAGACGTCGTACTGTACAATGCCAAATTGGTCGACATCACACAACTCTATTCCGTAAATGATGTAACTAGAGAAGAGTCAAGCTTTAAATAGGAAAATTATCTAAATTCTTCATTCAGTTTTGACTGAGATCCCAATGATCTAATCCGATTTAATGATCTATGCTAAGCTAAGCAAAAAGTGCTCCTGTCAGGCCTGAAGATTGACTGAATGGATTAAAAATGGTAAAACTCAAGTGTTTAACTCTAGGGGAGTTAAAAAATGAAGTTTCTTTAAAATAAAGAGTACTAAAAAGCACAAAAAGTGGTACAAATATCATGCTATATAACACCTTAAGCACCTCAAAAAACTGATGAAGTATCATTACTGTTTGTTGTTGTTGTTTTGTAAATTCTATGCAGCAATTCTCACGTTATCGATATTCAACAAACTGCTGAAGAACCTTTTTTGGTGTGTGTTGCAGTAATTTGTGAAATGTTTTAATGAAAGTAATTGCACATTGTTATTATTATTATTATTATTATTATTATTATTATTATTATTATTATTATTATTATTATTATTATTATTATTATTATTATTATTATTATTATTACAGAAAAGGTAATCGTCAGCCATCAAGACAATGACTGAGTAAGCAGTATAAAAATTATTTAGTCTATTTATTTTACAGTTTATTTTTATACAATATTGTGAAAATAGTGTTTTCTCAAATGGAACTGGTCATAATGATAAGGGAAACAAATCTGGGTTAAATAAGCAGGTAAACTGACCTAAATCAGTAGTTATGTTTGCTTACACTAATTTCTAACAGTCAGAATAAATCCTTGTCACATGGGTAAGCTGACTTTCTTTTCCAAACTTTAGGTAAATCAGCAGTGCTGTTTACATGTACTTATTTTAATCAGTCAAAATTAATTCAATCCAGATCGGGCAAGCTCTGTTTATATGAGACCTAAACATTTTAATCAGATTCATTTTTAACTGGAGAAAGCCCTCACAATAACGTCACTAGAGCTAACACAAGTTAATTGCCATTCTTGTCTAAATTTTGACATGCGTAAAAAGAAAACTGACAATTTTGTCAAAGCGAAGACATCATTCATATGTGAATTATGTGTTCAGCTGTGGCTAGCATGAATCCTATTAAATGTGCAAATTTGGTTTATTGGTTTCACATAATGTTAATCGGTATACCAAAGCCTCTACTGGAAATATTACTGGAAATATTCTAACAAAATAGTTTAAGGTCATGGTGATAAGCAGGCCCGAAGCCAGCCTGGTGAATGGGTTAGTTCTTTTTTCTCAAAAAAAGGATCTTTTTGCAGCTATTCGCCTTATTTTCTATTTAATGATGAGATGCTGCAGTTTAGTGACATTTTAAGCACTATTTGATCTGAATTAGCTTGTCGGATGGTCATCGCAACCACACTTTTTGATGTACCAAAAACAATTCCCAAAGATTTAGAATAAAGAAATATGAAAATAATATTTATTTTTAAAACATAAATGTATTACATCATTTACATCAAAAAAAGGATTCTGTTGAAGTTTGAAATTAAAAACTGTACCCTAATGTTTATTAGCACAACAAACTGACCAGCAAATGTAACTTTCCTCATTTTAAATTTGGGATGCCGAATTTGGTGTGGTGTCACTTCAGAAAGCGAAGTCACGTCGTCCCAAATGTGGCATCCCAAATTCTGTACCAACAGCCAATGTAGGATTCTGCTTGGTCTTAAAGCCTTTTTCGATGGGGTATTTTCACAATTTATTAGGAAATAGCAGTCAAAATAGGACAAATGAGCTCATGCATGGGACACATTATGGACCTTAGTCAGTGAGGGGTTGATCTTTCGAACCACTCGAACCCCATTGGCTACGGGCCTGGACAAGTACACCTCAAATGAAAACCTTAGAAGAAAATAAACATACCTGTAAACTTGTAATTAATGGGAAAACATTTTATGGGGTGTAATTAAACGCCTCATTTTAGTTATTTTGTTTTATTTTTATTCTAAAATGTTAGAGGACGACATTCTAAACTTAATGGAGGAATGTTTATTGTGTTTATTCAATGAGAAAATTCTAAAAAAGGTCTATGTTCGAAGTGGGATATTTACAGCTGTAAACAGATACAGTAAGTCCTTTACAGCCAAAAGGACAATGGTTGACAGTACAGTCCAGTACACACAGTAGTGTTTCTTTAAAATGACCAGCTACTAAAATGCAGCGTTTTTAGTTGTTTTTTTTTTTCAGATTTGAGTAAACAGGGATGCTTTTGGCACCATAAATATGTGCAAATATTAAAAAAAAAACACAAATATCTGATTTTAGCACAAATAAACATGTGTAAATGCACCCTGTTTAATTATATTTTTTGTGATTTATCTACGTACAGCTCTTTTAGATATATTGTATGCTATACTTTGCTGTTGTATCATTTCAGTATTGCGTATGCACTGCTGGGATGTGCATAATGCCTTCATTACCTAAAAATAATTTTTCATTGACGACAGCACTAACTGTAACCTCCTACCAAACCATAATAAGGCTAAAGGCTTTAATGAGCCACACAGGACCTGATATTATTGAAATCATGAAAAATAGATCAATAAATGTCTCTCCAACTGTCTAGATGATTAAATTGTGCTTCAATTACAGACCCACCACACAAGGTTCTGATGGGGGCAGATTGCTTCCCATTTTCAGCAAATGACTATAATTTGCGTCACAAATCACCTGCTTAAGACCTTCCTACAGAGAACAGCTATCGCTCTGATAATGCACTAGATCATTTAAATATGCCCTTCCTCTCTATTTACCACACATTTTAGTGTGTGTGTGTGTGCCTGCGTGTGTGTGTGTTTTTGTGTTTTTGTGTTTGTGTGTGTGTGTACTTGTTTATGTGGTTTACAGGGACAAAATTAGGTGACACTTTATTTTAAGTCACTATTCACCATTAACTAAGTCTAATAGCTTAATAAACTGCTGAATAGTAGCTCACTAACAGTAAGAAAGTAGTTGGGTTAGGTTATTGGGTACACTCAAAAAATTATTTGTTGAATGAGCTTCGTTACTGTACTTCAGTAGATTTTGCTGGTATCAGTACTTTACTACTTTTTACTCCCTACATTTTTACACAAATTTCCCTACTTCTTACAATTTTAAATCAAGCTCGTTACTTTCATTTTATTGTGATTTGAGTCGCTATGTGTATTATTTCGTGTCATCGCTCAATTTGAACACCTTTTTTTGTCATTGCGTGCACCTCTGATCATGTACCGTAAGTAGGCTTGTTTATTATGCTTACCATTGGAAAGGCAAGAATGGCAAAAGTGGACAATATATGTATGTATATATATATATATATATATATATATATATATATATATATATATATATATTACAATGCATTACATTGCATCCTTTCTGTCCTCGTAATTCAAAAACATACTTAACAGTAACTATTTGATATACAAAGTTTTCCAAAGAGGGTTCGGTTTAGGGATCGGGCTAGGGTAAGACCACATAATAAGTGCATTTACGTCTAAAGTACATTATGCCTTTCCTCATAAACTACATCCACTAGAATGTGTCTATGTTTGTGACGCTTTGTGTGCATGTATTCTCATATTTTCTATTTTTTATATAGACATTATTGTGATAAATAGTTTTCTGTAACAGAGCAATCTCTATGGACCGCTGTTTGGATGTTCGCCCTGCAGTTGAGCTTTTTCTCAATTGCGTAATTTAACAATTACTACTTACTTAAATTTCAACATCTGAATTCTCCAAAGCGTGCATTATTTGGACATATTGAGATGTGGAGATGAGGTTTGTGGTTAACCAGCTCTTCTTTGAGGGCTTCTAGCCATTGCAGTGTTTTCGTCACATGAAAACGCAAACATCCAGGTCTTTTTTTTCTTCATTTACTCTCCAAAACCAAGACTAGTTTTGTGCTGTTCGAACCAGCAGCATCTCTGCAATCCACCGCCTGTGGTAGTGCAATCTCCAACTGTCCTTGCTGTTCACAGTTCACAGCCATCAGTCAAGTACGGCCGTAATATTTTGAGCTCTGCTATGAAAGCGCTGACTTTTGACTGGGCTTCTCATGCAGTTAATTGAAAACAGCTGTTGTTGTGGTAGGTATACAGCAAGACTTGCATGATGCTACAAAAATGTATTAAACCACTCTTGGCTCTGTATCACAGCGCATTTATCATAGTTTATTCACTGACATTACCGGGAACAGACCCTTCCAAATGAATCGCTCATTTCGGAGATAATAATCAGGGTCAAAAAGCTCGGGTTTGCCATGGACAAACCGAAGTGTTCCCCGTTGAGAACAAATCTAAAGAGGCTGGTGTTTGAAATTCAATCTACCTGCATTTATCTAATTGAAATCTTGCTAAAACAAATAGTTTCTTTTGTGTTCCAGTTCAGTGGCAAGCAGTTTATTTAGCTAAACCATTTGCAATTAGCTATAGTTTAATTGATGACATAGTCACTGCGCCGTTAATCACGTGATACATTTTGTTATATATGTTTCAATGGCTCTCAGTCAATGTATGAGTTTAAAAATGACACTTTCAAGTGTGCTTTTATGTTCATGTTTTATGTTATCACTGTAGCTCATTGAACATTCATTCATAAGGGGCAGTGTTGTGGACTCTTAAATTACTTTTGAAAGTAGTGCATTAGAATATTAAATTACTCCCCCAAAAAAGTAACTAATTGCGTTACTTAGTTACTTTTCATGGAAAGTAATTTGTTATATTACTTTTCCTTACCTAGCTGAGGTTTGATCTCTTTCAGAACTTGCAGGTGTTTTTTTCACCATTTCTATAGAGACGCTCTGCATTTAACAGTCACCTATATAATCTAAACCTTAATTTTCCTTTAAAAACTGTAGGATACAATTATATTTTGGGAACTTTTGAGCCCAGAAAATTTCAACCTCCCACTCTCCCTCGTGAACATAATACGGAAATAAATGCAATTCATCGAAATTTTAATAGAGAAATGTGCTCCATAATAGAGCACATTTCTAATGAGCCCAATGTTAAAATGGCCAAATTAACAGCAGAAAAAAAAGATGTTTACAGCCTGGTACGAAGAACGATTTTTGGTTCAAATAGCTAATATTACACTTCATAAGAACTGTGAGGGGGTGCTTTTTTTTATAACTCATCTGTTTCGTTTATATTAAGTTATATTAAGTCTGCTTAATTAAGGGCGTGGCCACTTGAGTGACATCTAAGTCTCGCTGGTCGCCGTCACTTCACCTCAGCTGATTCCGGCTGATTAGCCGCTGAACTCAGCATATACATCGGATATTTGTTTTGTTTTATGGGGCTTTACACATTCAGTTGCTTTTTGGAATTGTTTCTTACAATTATTAGATAATATGGCATTCAATTGGCCTCCATTTCTCAGGTTAGTAAAATTCTTATATACTTGTATACTAAATCTATAAATGTATTTGTTTTAAGATAATTTATTATTTATATATTTCTTTAGACCTGTAATGCACTCCACAATCTGACAGATTAGCTGTTAGTTCTAGAACAGTAGTCTAAAACCTTGTTAGGCCTGGATTTCATAAATAGCCTTGCATTTACTAACACAGAGTATATTTGAAATATTTATGAGCGAAAGTGACTAAACACTTTACTGATATAGTATACAACCAAGCACATGTGATCAGAACACAAACGAGTCGCAGGTATTAAGCGTTTCTTGCAAAGAAAAGCCTGTCTAAGCTGCAGACAAATGCTAACAGGCGTCTGTAGCTCCGCTCACGCTCTGCCTCTTTGCCCTTGTTTGGTTACCCCCGGTTGGAGCAATGACGCATGAACAAAATGTCGCCGGTTGGCCACGCCCTTTTGTAGCTTCATTCTCGCTCTTATAAAACCTATGGGTGATGTCACGGATACTACGTCCATATCTTTTACAGTCTATGAGCTATACATGCTGTATATACAGATTGATGAAAGCATGTAAAGGTGTTTGCTACGTTGTATGTTTTGTGTTATTAGTTAAGTAAATAAGATTGCAATAAAGCCTAAGACTACTAACATTAAATAATTTATATAAAGGCAAAAACAGATTCAAACCTTTAAAATGTTTAATAACAAAATGAACAGTAAGACGATAAAAAAATCCCCAAATAAAAATAAATCTTTGAGCTTTATACATTGAGTAAATTTCTTCACGTGGCCTTAACAAATGTGTAAATCGTTTCCCAAAAGAGAAAAAAATCATACTATATTACAAAATGTAGTCGCTTCTACAGTAGACAGTGGCTGCATCTACTCAACAATAAATCTAAAACCCATTTTTTAAAATTTAGTCAAATTTTTATCTGGAGAATGTGAACTGATGTCAGTCATTTGTTGTTTAGCTGGAGGTTTTTGATGTTGTGTTTCTTGCAGTTGTCAAGAGTTTTACTTATACATAATTTACACTTAAGAGCAACCCACTTCTTTTCTTTGATGAGTTCAAAATAACAAGAATCCATTGCAAAAATGTAAGTCTCCAGGCTGCCATTGTTTCTGTTTCTGGCTGTCTGTAGTGATAACGAGCAATTCACGAATGAATCATTTGTTTTAACCGGATCTTCTAAGTGAACCGGTCAAAGTAGTTCATTAAATTGAACTGAGTTGTTGTGAAAAGGTTTGCGTCTTCAGTAATAACATTTCCGGAAACCCCCTCTCACTCAAAACAAATCAATATCCTGAGTTATTCAGTTACAAGAAAAGTACATTGACTCATCTGCTGTGTAAAAGAAGACCTGATGATGATGATGAGAAGTGCGAGCTGACTGTCTGTTCCCTCGCAGCACGCTCTTTCATTAGCCCCTTTCACACAGTGATACCGGTGAATATCCAGAAAATACCGGAATGACTTTACCGGTAAATTAAAAAAAGAGCTGCTCACACAGGCAAGGTTATTCCGGACTTTTTCCAGAAAAGACCATTCACATATCCATCCCGAAATACCGGTAAATTCTGACATCATTAACCAGAAATTATCCCTAAATTACTTTGCTTGTATTTGTAAACATAGAAGGGGTCAGGTTTTTGTTGATGATTTCACTTTTATCTAAAGCTTTAGCATACATGCAGCTGCTTTGTCCCAGAGACAGCCGAAGGCAGAAGCGCAAGCCGCAGCTAAACGTTTACACATTTGACTAGATTACAAATTCTGTGGATGGATAAGTATTTTCAACAACTTCGATGAAAACAAGTGGAGGAACACTTTCTCATGTTGAGATGTACATAATATGTGTGTGCTCTGGCGCTCAGCGGCTGCTTCACATGCACACGCGTCAAGCAACTGAAGCTGAGCTTGAAGGTAAACAAACAGCGGTTTATCATAAGCATTTTATCGATATTTTTTTACACAGTTGGCATTAAGAAGGAACATAGAAACTTTATCTGCAGCTAAACTTGTCTGGAAAAATTTTCAAAGGCTTTTATTTTCATAAACTGCACGGATGTGAATGCGGCTGAATGTTCTGATGGGCTGGAGTAGACGTCTCACGTTAGTGCGTTCTAGTCGTGAATGCTGTCTTTCTGGCAATTTTCCTTCAGCGTTTACACAGAGCAGCATTCCAGCAAATTACCGGTAATGTTACAACGTCTCTTTCTGGAAAATTGGCGGAACGAATTTAGCGGAATTTTCAAAAAGTTCACACATGATCCCTTTTCAGAAAATTGCCTGTAAGTTTTCCGAAAAGGTCTGTATGTGTGAAAGGGGCTATTGAGTGTGTGATTCAACCTGACTAAGGTCATTTTTATTCAGCAATATATTGTTTTAAAAAGCTAATTAAGCAAGGTAAAAAGTAACTCAAATAATATGACTTATTTTTAATAATAATGCGTTACTTTACATGTTACTTTATAAAAGTATTATTATTACATAATCTGCGTCACTCATAACGTGTTACCCCCAATACTGATAAGCGGATTACAATGTAAAGACGTATGTTTCATGTTCACTAAAAATGGAAGCGATTCAGAAAACGTATAAATTCCTGGCCCTCTGTATTACATCTTACAATTTGTCTGTCACTCAATAGCAGATGTTGAGCCATCAGTTTGACAGTAATGCTCATGGTAGCTGAAGATGAAATGTCCGTCTCGACAGCAGAGAATTCAAGGTTTTACACAGTTTCCCAGGCACTAATGGTTCCCGACGAGGGCGTCTTGGGGTGTAGGTTCACTTGTCCCAAAGGCAGTAAATGTGAAGTCTTGACAGGAGCTGGAAGAGAGAGCATAGTATGAGCCAAACATATTACAAAAACTTGACTTACCACACAGTAATTATGTAAATGTGGTCATGTAATAGGCCTCCATGACTTCAGTGGTCACATGGTGAAAAAAAAACACAACAGTGAGACAATTTCAGCTAAGTATATATATTTTTTTACATTTTTGTTTTGTAAGTCCGGGGTAAGGAAAATGTTTGTTTGTTTATTTATTTATTTATTTATTTTATTAAATAAATAAACATTTTTAAATTTATTTTATAAATTTATTTTTTAAATAAATAAAACAATAATACAAAAATAAATAAATACATGCTTTAAAGATTATTTATTTATTTATTTATTTATTTATTTATTTATTTATTTATTTATTTATTTATTTATTTATTTATTTATTTGTTCAATGTTTATAGTTCAATAATATTTAATCTTATTTAAATTGCCATTGTTTATTAATAAATAATAAATAAAAACAAACAAACAAATAAATAAATACTTTTATCTCTACAATAAATACTACTTTTATTTATAATTTATACATTTGATTGAACAAAGAATTATTTAGTTACACCCGGGAAAATTAAAGCCCCCGGCCACAAACACCGTAGAAAGAAAAATAAGAAGACAAACAGTGTAGCAGATGCCAGTTGAATCATGTCGCGAAGATCCTGTGCTCTGAAGTCTGAAGGAAATTTAGTGTTAATTTCCCTACCTAAAGATGAGGCTGTGAAGAGTCAGTGGTTGAAGTTTATTTTTGCAAAAACACCTCAGCAATATAGTCCCAGCCTTGTGCTGTGTTCCCGTCATTTTTCTGATGAGTGCTTCAGCAATCTACATGCTTACAATGGGGCATTCGTCAGCTGTTTGTTAAAGGAAGGACCAGAAAAGACTAATGATGTATGGGACTTTGTCAGAGCTTGACAGGAACTGTACAGTACACAGTTCATGGATCAGTTTCTTCCTCTATTTCATAAGTCACTTGAGTGCAATTTAAATGGTTGCCTTATTTTCTATAGCTTGTAAATTATGTATTTAATTGTGTTTGTTACTTGTAACCGCTTCACGTGGCTTGTACTGTATCTGGTTAACTCTTTATATTCTCATATCCCACCTAAAACCATGTCAAAACGTGACGTTTGACACTTTGTTTATGGATTTAAATGCATTTGTGAGCTCACGATCTTCAGCTGTTTGTTGTTGCTATGACCGTCAGCTGTTCCTACAGATGTGCAGTGGTCAAGTTTTAAAATAGTTCAGCTTTTGCCACTGTGAGGATTAATACTAAATATGTTATGGTTAAGAATAGATCAATTTGCTGGTGTTTGCCTGCATTGCTTTAATGCATTCCTGCATTGGGCTCACACATACACTCTGCACTCTGACTACTTCAACAATGTTGATAAGCCATGGTGGGCATTTCTCTCTGTCTCACGTTGAATGCAGTTGACGAATCGCAGTAGACTGGGTCATCGGACCAATCAGCGCAGATTAACATCATGCTACAGAGGGGATTGGGAACGAATGAATCGCTGAATAAGACATATGGAAGTCGTTGGGATAATTAGGTAAAAATAAATGCATATTATAAGACAATGAAAGTGCTTTTTGACCATGCATGCATATCAGCCTGATGTTGGAGACCCCCATATCCAAAATATTACCTTTTTTAATGCATAATAGGGGCTTTTAATAAATGAGTGAATGAATAGAATGAAGAAACAAACAAACTAATTTTACTCAAAAATAATGCCAGTGTTGAATTTTTAATGCTTCAATGCTTCTAAAAACTTGCCAACTTTGTAGCAGTCCTTTTAACTGGAAGTGATATTTTAAAAGCATTAATTTCTGCATGCGCTCAATGGGCTACATTCATGAAACAGGAGCAGAACAAATTCCTTATGTAAATTGTCACATTCAATAATTCACGGTGACTTTACTTCAGAAAAGTTTAAACAAATATGTTCTGCTCATAAAGGAAACCTTTATATGGGGAGTTGAGGTCAGAAGAACAAAGCAGATCTGCTGCAAGGTCTTCAGGTGAAACCAGTGCATTTTGTGCACTTTTGCCAAACATTAGCACACACCCTTGAGTGCCCTTTCCCATGCAGAAAATTATTTAAGAGGGATAGAGGAAACCCCTGTGCCCTTTGACTTTCTGCCAAGCTTCAGATTCATCATGACATAGCACATTGGTCATAAACCATCTGCTCAGGTGCTTCAGTTTTTCAAGAGCTTTGTGGAGATGATGAAACACTGGGTCAAATTCCAACATTTTTTACAGGAAGAAGAAAACAACAACTTTACTTTCAGCTCAGTTTTATTAGAAAAACGTGCCAGCATTTTTGTAAAACTCCAACCCAAACATAGAGCAGTAGAGTTGTCAGCTGAAATGATCACTATAGAGTAAAACATTTGTTTAGATTCCTATAATATTATGTGGCAGATTATAAATGAATTTATAAATAAAATATTTTTCTATATGGCACAATGCAGTGTTCTTTTATTTATTTATTTACTTTGTAATTTATTTTGTATTTTATTTAATTTAGAAATTTTATTTTATTATTTTTTGTAATATATTTTTATTTTATTATTTTATTTTATTCTGTCTCCTCACAGCAAGAAGGTCGCTGGTTCGAGCCTCGGTTGGGTCAATTGGCGTTTCTGTGTGGAGTTTGCATGTTCTCCCTGCGTTTGCGGGGGGTTTCCTCCGGGTGCTCCGGTTTCCCCCACAGTCCAAAGACATGAGGTACAGGTGAATTGGGTAGGCTAAATTGTCCATAGTGTATGTATGTGTGCGAATGAGTGTGTATGGGTTTCTCAGTGATGGGTTGCGGCTGGAAGGGCTTCCGCTGCATAAAACAAATGCTGGATAAGTTGGCGGTTCATTCCGCTGTGGCGACCCCAGATTAATAAAGGGACTAAGCCGAAAAGAAAATGAATGAATGAATTTTATTTTATTATTTATTTATTTATTTTTTTTATTTTTTATTTAATTTATAAATATGAAGGAGACCCAGAGTTATTGTGTATTATTATGGCTTTATAGGAAAAAAATATATAAATACTTTCACTTCTACAGATTCATTGTTGCACCTGTCTGTAAAGAAAGCCAGTGTAATATAATGTCACTTTGTTGTTGTTTTTTGGAAAACATTTAATGAATTGTCCTTGTGCCAGGGACTCATTGAATCTTCTTTGAAACGTTCGACTGATTGAATGCACCCATTCAAATCTTTTTTTTTCTTCTGTGAAAACATCACAGGTGTCAAGAGTCTTTTTGAAGCGTAAAACTTCAAAATGGTCACTGCTTTCTTAAGTGTCTATTGAAAGCAAACTCCCAGAGGGCAGCATCAGTAGGAGGAAGGCAATAGTTATTATGATTGCGTGTTTGTGCCTCGAGAGGCCAGAGTCCATTAGGACTAATTGCATTAGACTCATAATGAAAAGCCCACACCTCAGAGATGTAATTGATTCACATCAAACCATGCCTCTTATTATTGCCATTTTAATAGTTTATATCTGAGGTCTTGAAACATTCATCTGTCTTTTGCAGGGAGTCATGTCAGTAATACATTTAGACCCAACCTCACGAATCACCCCATTCGTTATAATTACCTCTCTCAGTCTGCTCTCTTCGTTTAATTGAATGATGCACCTTTTTATGGATTCCACGTTTTGTTAAATTTAATGCCTGTAATATTAATTATTCATGCACGGTCCCAAATATGCTATCACCAGAGGGCATCACCTCTGAAAACGGATGGGAAATGTTCAGCTGCTCTGATCTAAATCAACAGTCTGGCTTTAAAAATGCGTCTAACCTTGAACAAGGTGTCTGTGTAACATTTAAAAGGGTCATTTCATGACTAATTACATGTTCTTTGATCTTTTGAGGTAAAAAATGTGCTAAAAATTATACAGTATAGCATAAAAAAAGTATGAAGCAGCCACTTCATAACAAAAGAGGACAGAAGGCGTTGTGAATTAAAATTGATATACATTTCATTTTCTTTTCGGCTTAGTCCATTTATTAATCAGGGGTTGCCACAGTGGAATGAACCGCATACTTCAGCATATGTTTTACGCAGTGGATGCCCTTCCAGACACAACCCATCACTGGGAAACACCCACACACTCTTGCATTCACACACACACACACACACACACACACTACGGCCAATTTGGCTTATTCAGTTCACCTATACCGCATGTCTTTGGACTGTGGGGGAGCACCCAGAGGAAACCCACTCGAACACAGGGAGAACATGCAAACTCCGCACAGAACTGCCAACTGACCCAGCCGAGGCTCAGCGACCTTCTTGCTGTGTGGCCTAAATGCCCTAATTGATAGACAATAATAAAATAAATATACAGCTTTGGAAAAGAGACCACATAATAATTCAACATTTTATTTTATTATGTGTTTGAGTAGTGTCATTTTAGTTTTCTCTCTAAAGTAATTAATACATTTCTTTCAATTAATGCCACAAAATGAAACTATTAGACACAAAACTTTGATCTGTAATAACTTGAACGGTAATTATTAGCACTAGCTAAGTTGTGACAGTATTTCAAATTAATATGTGCAGCAAGTGCACTCAATAAACAGTAGAGGGTGAAGGGGTCACGTTTGAGTTGAGTTTTTAGAACGCCACAAGCACACCATGAATCATGTGTCAACAATCAGCCTCGGTTAACTTCTTACCTCAGAGATACTAAGAGCACCGAAACACTGTGGCACTTTCATTTTCTCCATGAAAAAACTTGTCTCAGAGCTGCAACAAGAGATTGTCAATGGTAGCTCCCAGGAGAGCACAGCTGATGGTTGCTAAATATGTCATGTTTATATTCATTTTTAGACAATATCACTGATTCAAATTCAGAGTAGTCAAGAAATCAGTATTTCCATTGGAAGATCCCTGAATTTTAATCAAAAGTAAAAAAGGGTCACACTTTACAATAAAGTTTTCATTAGGTAATGCTAGCTAATGTATTTACTAAAATGTACTAATTTTAAACAATACTTGTACAGCATTTATTAATTGTTCAACATTTACTAATGCAGTATTAACTTTCAAATGCATTCTTGTTAACATTAGTTAATGCATCATGAGTTAACATGAATTAACAATCAACAACCTTAACTAACACAAACAAATGCTGTAATAAATGTGTTGTTTATTGTTATTTCATGTTAGTAAATGCATTAACTAACATTAAATAATACAACCTTATTGTAAAGTTTTCCCCAAAAAAGCACTTGATTTTGATTGGTCAATCATGACATTCCAATGCATGTCAATGTTCTCAGATAACAATGTCTAAAACAAGGGGCTGTTCACATATCACATCAAAAATCTCATGGAAAACACAAGATATGTTATTTCCTTCACCAATTTCAATGGCTGCGTCCGAAATCGCATGCTTCCATACTATATAGTACCTCTCCCACCTGCAGCTTCTCCACAATGGATGTCCAGCGTTCCCTAGCCTCTGGCACCTAAACTGCAGCTCTGCACAAGAAGTCTGCCAGTGGAAAAATGGTTGTGCCCAAATGAGCCTGGTCTCTCACAAGATTTTTTTTCCTTTACTTTCGTCAATTGATGAAGTTTGTTCCTTGCCGATGTGGCCACTGGCTTGCTTGGTTTGGGACTGGAGCTGCGCATTGATGGATTTGCTCTTCAGAGTTTGGACTTTCAGCAGTGAAAATTAAACCACACTGAATTGAACTACACTGAACTCTGAAAACAGAACTGACGCAATTTCAGTTTACTAGAACTTCCAGATTAAGCTGCTTTGACACAATCTTCATTGTAAAAATGCTATATAATTTAACATGAATTTAATTGAATATCATTACAAGTTTCTATTTTACCTGGAAATACTACAATAATAATAATAATAATAATAATAATAATAATAATAATAATAATAATAATAATAATAATAATATAAAATAATAATTAAAAATAAAAATTACAAAAATGAAATTGTTTTCAATGGGGGGAAATGGATCTTAATTACTGCATAAATATTAATTATTACTATTTATTTATATTATTTTAATTATTACTATGACTAATTATTAATTATTGGACATAATATAAAAATATATAATTAAACAATTATAATAAATGTAATATTTTTAATATTATAATAAATGTTATAAATTAGATTTTTTTAATAAATACATTTGTTAAAGATTATTTAAAGATTTTTTTTAAATGAATTTGATTTTACAAAAAAAAACTCTGAAATAAAGAGGGTTAATGAGAAAATGCAGTCTTTATAATCAAATGAGACTTTCTTTAAACATGAATGTAACTTTTTTAAACTTTGACTCTCCGGCTGACTGTTGATTTCATATTATGGGTGATTCAAAGTTATGAATGTCAAAGAGATCCTTCAGTTTCTATCAACTGTCCAGGTGGATCGTTCACAATCTCTTCACTTCCTGTTTTCCACAATGTTTAAATGTCGAGGTCGCAGCACTCTCGTATGAAAAAGTCTGACTGCATAATTTGTTACCATCAACGCAGATCTGTACAGTTATGATGAATTATTGCTTCAGCCTTCAAAGTGTGTTGAACTCTGTGCGCTTAATAGCTGGGATGCTGTGCTTCTGCCTCTTGTTATGTAACCAAATTCTGCTTTCATTTGGTAATTTATGTTCACAATTACAGCTGTTTGTTGTTCTTGGCTGTGAATGACGATTTCATGTTGACCCGTTGAAAATTTCAGCATGGCTAAAGAGACAGTCTCTTAAGAAATGTGTGCTATTGCTGATTCTGTTGAATTTCTTGGACAGATCAAGCCAACAATCTGCTGGAAATGAGGAAAGGTGAAATTTATAGCAATTTGTTTTGGCTAATTGGTGGCTAATTCATTTCATGTGTTGTAGTTTCAGACATTAATCTGAAAAAATGACAATTATATATAAATATATAAAACATCTCCCCGTGTTCGTGTGGGTTTCCTCCAGGTGCTCCGGTTTTCCCCACAGTCCAAAGACATGTGCTATAAATAACTGGGTAAACAAAATTGGTTTTAGTGGATGAGTGTGTGTGTGAATGCGAGAGTGTATGGATGTTTTCCAGTACTGGGTTGTGGCTAGAAGGACATTCGCTGTGCAAAACGTATTCTGGAATAGTTGGCGGTTCATTCCGCTGTGGTGACCCCTGATAAATAAGGAAAATGAATGAATGTATTTAGATTAAATGATATTTTAGCAGTCAGTTAATGCATTCAGTTTATTTAATTATCAACTAGAGCTGTGCGATTTGGGGAAAATATCTAATTGTGATTTATTTTTGACAGATATTGCGATTTTGAATTGATTTGCAGTTTAGTTTTGTAGTGAAGCTTCAGTTCAACAATCTGCATCGTAAACACACTGCTAAAATGCAGTGTGTGTCAGTTAAAAAACTGAACTGAAAAGATATCAACTTTAACATTTATTTAAATAGTTTTTAAATATTCAGAAAAGAAACACTCATTTTTCTCTAGAGCAAACAGTAAACACAAATAAAATGACCTTACCTTTCTGTAAACAAGTTCAACTTAAATTAGGGAGATTGTGTAGTTTATTATATAAAAAAAAACAAGAACAAAAATACACTCGGCAAACTAACATAGCTGAAACAACTCTGAAATTGTACTTTGCTGTCACTTACTACTAGACTGAGTGGCATTATTTTCAGTTGACTTTTTAGACACTAAAAACAGCACTCCTCCTTTAGACACTCCTCATATAGCCACCTGTGGTGCTTTTTTGTAGGTGATAGTTGTTGTATTTCCTCATGTTGTAGCAACAATTCTGCGACAGCTCTTACAAATGACCTGTTTTTGTTCGGTGTCTGTGACTTTGAAACCAAAATATTCCCATATTACCAATGTTCTTTTTTTTATTTGATATAAATTCATCTATTAATGCTTCTGAAGCGGCAGACACCATCATCCCACTTGTCCGAGCTTTCCTGTTTGTTTTTTTCATTTTTTATTGTGGCCGTTCCGCATAGTTTGGTTGCACAATTCTGATTGGGCCAGAGGTGGGACAAAGTCATTGTTTGGCAAGTCACAAGTAAGTCTCAATTCATTGCCCTCAAGTCCCGAGTCAAGTCTAGAGTCAAGACAGGCAAGTCCTGAGTTAAGTCCCAAGTCAAAGGCAACAAGTCTCAAGTCAAGTCCAAAGTCCTACAGTTTGACTTTCGAGTCTTTTTAACAGAAAAATCAAATGTATACAGATTATGTATGGTTGTAAGATCTGTATTTATTAAACAAACCTTTATTATGAAAAAAACATTGCTCAGATATAATAAAATACAAATGTAATTTTCTGAAAAAGTGCTGAACAGTGCTGCGTCTCGTCTCCACATTGCACAAGATCGAGTTCCACCACAATAGATTCCATTTTGCCTCACATCACACAGAAATTGCAGGTCTCTAATTCATTAAGTTTAGTTGTGCTATGTTATGTCTTCGGTGATCAACTTGTGATTAATTAAAATCAAACACTTAAAGACACACAAAATCTAAAAAAAAACAATATTTAGTTTAAAAAAACTTTTCATATATAGGCTATAAATAACTTTTCAGTAGTTTTCACATACTTCTATTGTACAGCATATGGTATATGCCATGTCTAAAATTAATAAAGAATATAGGAATTAATTAATAAAACAATCACATGAACAAAAGGCATTACTATATACACGCAAACTCACTATACAGACTCTAATATTCTCATTAATCCATGTTCTTTTTTAAGCCACATTATTATTAATACAGCTTCTTCTATTAATGTACCTTAAGGTAAATATTAAATTGCCATTGCTGGCTATATTGAAGGTGTGTTCATGCTGTCAATGAGGATCTGGGGGTGAATCATCTTTGTCAGTGGAGTAATTTAGTGTCTGTATTTATTTGATATTTTTTCATTTCAAGCTTTAGATATTTATGAGTGCTAATTCTTACAGAAAATAGATTTTGATACTTGTAAACATTACATTGTGTTAACTGTTCAAATAAATCTTTACTAAAGTACTGAACTGGAAATGATGTTATTTTAATATAGTCAGTCATGAACTGAAGTGAACAGGTCTAAGGCTTGAAACTCCAGGGCTGAAAAGGAGTGCCACTCCAGCCCTGGTCAAAACTCTTATGAAATAAATAAATAAATAAATAAACATGGACAAAATTGTTTGTACCGTTCAATTTCAGTTAAACCATATTGTACAAATCATATTGTGCTGATTCGTACAAATTCACCACCTCATAAAATACCTCTTTCTTATTAAACTGAATTGCTTTCTTGATCAGCTCAACTTTGAACTGAATCACTGGCTGTTTATGCAGATAAAACACTTCAAATGCATATTAAAAAATGAACTATTTAGCCAGTCAGTCATATGGTGTCATCCCATGCAGTTCAATGCTATTTTTTGTTATTCATTTAAGACTTGTCTATTCAAACGCTAAGTGTGAGCAACAGTGAACTACAGATGGAGGAGTCAACGGGCATTGAGGTGACTTTGAACTGAGGTGACGTGGGTGAAGGCTGCCGGATGACAACCTGGATGAGTTATGTACCTCTGGGTTAAGTGGGTCAGATTGGGTTCATTGCTACAAGTATTCTGAGTGAGCGCTGTATAGCGACATACGTGACGGGAGGCGACGCACTTTCATTTATTTTTAGCAAGATTTATGAGCACATAGAGTATGCAAAGATTTAAACAAACATAAGATATGCGTTCATGTACACACCGATAAGACGTGCACAAAATTGAACATTTTGCATATATCGTTTGCTCCAAGCCACCAACCAACCCACACAGTTACAGTGAAAGGGCTTCCCGACTGAGCAAGAACAGATGACAGAATCTGAATAATGAGCCCCTCCACATGAGCAAATTACAGTACGAAATTAACTCAGAGTGCCCACAAAATCAGACCCTCTCAGCTGAGACAGAGAGCAGAACTAATGTCCATGGTGGCGTTTGGGCTGCTTTATCATCTCCCTGAATGAGCTACTCAGGCTTAAGCGCACTTTATATGGTGCTCTCTGAAGGCAGCAGCTCATCTTCACCCATTTTAGATCAGCTTTGAACACTTCAGAATGGGGAAAATGGCGGGTTTTGCTATAAGCTGTGTTTCAGCACATTCTTACCGCTGCAATTACATTTTCAGTAATAGTTATTTAACATTTAGTTAATTAAATTCAGTTTCATTCATTCATTCATTCATTCACAAATTTGCATATACCAATATTTTACAGTTTCTAAAATATCTATATTTAAAATTCAATTACAGTTACAATTTATGTGCCAGTTAACTGCTTGATATGCTGCAAGAGGGTTTGAGAATTAAAAAAAATAACTCCAACTGCATTACAGTGGTTCTTCGTTTTAAAAATTACGAGTTGCGTTCTAAAAATAAGAGGACTATCTTTAATTTTTACTATTATTATAAATGTTTTAAGGCTGTAAAACCCCTCACTACACACTTTATGTACTTTTCTCAGACAGGCATTAACATTTTCACACTTTTGTCTCTTGTTTAAACACTCTTAAAGTTCAAAATTTTGTTGAAAAAAAAGTAGAGACAAGATTAATTAAATATCACGTTTAGCAACTATAGTGAGACACGATCCAGCAGTACATCCTTGATAAACTGTTCGACGCGCACTGCTCTCTGGGTTTTGTGTTCAAAGCACCTGGTGACTGCCTGGAGCTCAGTTGCACGCGTACCATGCAGCGCATGACAGAGTGTGTTTGTGTGTGTGTATGTGGTCATGTGATGTGCATTTTCAGCGGTATAGTGTTGAAGGAGGGCTTTTCAGAAATGCTAGATGAAACGCCAGTGTGGACGTGGATCGTTTTCGTTCTAAAATGGCATTTTAAAAGTAAGACGTATTAGTATAAACGAGGCCTAAGTGTGTATTTTTTTGCGAGCCGATTGCTGCTGCGACGGGGCCGAGGCGGAGGATTGCGATGCCGGCTCTGCATTGTGATGTCTATCGGCCATCTGCGATGGACGATGGCATTGTCTATCAACCCAACCTTAAAGTAAATAAGGATTTATGATGGTCAAAAAACAAGTTAATTGAGAAATTCCTGGAATACCAAGTGAAGAAATTAATTTATTGCAAAGATATAGAAAGTCAGAGGTCAGTTGGATCACTATAGACTTGTATGTGCATCAAAGGGTTAAGTAACAGCAGTTGCTAATGTGCCATGAAAAACTCATACAGGTTAGCCGTATGTCTGCTGGTGTTCTCGAATTGTTTATAACATAAATGGCGGTATAGCTTCACAATTGTTCTGCGATCTTGTGGTTTAAGGTTACAAATTGGACAAGAGATGTTAGTCTCAAGCTAAAAAAAGAAACCTTTATTATCAGCACTTGACAGACAGATGGCATCTGTCCCCATGTGTCTTCTTGAGCTGCCCTCTCTCTGCCTGATTAAAACTCTGATTTACATGCATTTCAGAGCTTGGAAAAAACCCCTCTCATTCTTCATATTCTGCTGCAGGGTTATTTATAATCGTAGCTCCAGAGTTTTTAGTGATGAAGTGGAGTTTTTGCTATACTCGGCTAATGCCTTCCTATCAGACAAGATTGGAAGCAGCAGGAATTTTAACAGACAGCTTGGTGGAGTGATGGGAGAATGATGTACTGACACTGCAGTAACCCTTGCACACATGCAAGTCATTCTGTAATGTTTGTCAAATTCCTTAGAAAAAAAGACTAAAGCTTTGCTTGCCTGTCAGACTGAGAATGAATAAAAAAAAAAATCAGGATTGTCATGAATCTTTATAAAATGCCTTCCCTGGCATTTCCTGTGAGTGAAAGTAGGCTGCTTTTAAACAGTCTAACAAATCTCAGTGTCAAGGATTTGTTCTTGTATTAAGTTCTGACATAACCCCTGTCAGTCTTTCTTAAAGCGTAATGTAAAACAGGTGTACCATGTGCAGTCCTAATTCCTAAATTTAAACGATTAGTCCAAATATAAATGAAAATCCTGTCATCATTTATTGACCCTCATGTCATTCCAAACCCAAAAGACTTTTGTTCATCTTTGGAACACATATGAAGATATGTCGAAATATTGAGTTACAAGTGAAATACAGTTCTTGTCCCTCTGCTGAATGTCTGTTCACATAATACTTCAACATGTTTTTAAAGATCACAAATTAAATCCAGATGAATCGAGGGGTTTGATCCGATCTTCTTGATTGCTTTGTATGATAGATAGAATTCAGTTGAGCTATTATTTACATATACACATTAGAGATTGACCCATACTGTCGATAATACTGAATATTTAGTGATAAACAGTGTTGAATCTCCTTGTGAAAATGTATTGCGCTTTTTAAATGAAATAAAAATGAGTTAAGGAATAGCATTGTTTACTTAACCTCCGCTACTTTCAAAACCATTTGAGTTATAATTTTATTTCATTTGTTGAACACATGAAAAAGCTGTTTTGAAAACTGTTGGCATTGGCTTTTATTCAACATTCTTCGAAATATCTTCTTTTGTGTTCAACAAAAGAAAGAAAATCGTAAAGACTTGTAACCTTTGCTGAGTAAATGTGAAGATTTTAACACATTTTTATAGATTTAAATACAGTTTTGGGTGAAATGCCCCCCAATAATAGATATTTTATTGTATTTACAATTTAATTCTGTTAGTTCATAATAATTCATTTAACAGATACTGATCTTTAAATTTAACATGTATTAGAAAATGTTTACTAGAAAATTAACAAATAAACAATAAACAGTTCTTTTACAGCATTATTTCAAGTTTAACAATGTTACAAATAGGCTCTGCGCCTCTAAACACAGCGCCCCCTCTGTTCAAAACATGTATTGCGATTTGTTCAACATTTCTACTGGTTTGAATCGTCAAATATTTTAATAGTTTTTCAACCGGCTCACGGTAAATCGTTACATCCCTAGAGTCAATAGCCACTTTCACACATACAGACCTTTCCGGAAAATTACAGGCAATTTTTCTAACCCAGGCTCATTCTGAAAACGTACCTCCGCGGACGTTTCTGGAGTCCGCAAAATATGTCCTGGCGGCACGTTTTTCTGCAGTTTTTGTTTTCGCGAATTCGCCAGAGGTCGCCGTGTACGCTTTTCAAGATCTCAAATTTCCCTCGCGAGTGACATTCGCGCCTGCTGTTCTCGTGTAAACCCACCAGAGGCCGCTGTCGACTCACTTTTGGACAGACTTTCTGACTGACTGAGCGAACGATCGGCTGACCCACCCTCCCCCTTCCCTAAACCCAACCAACATGTTTCAAAAGCAATCCAAAAAAAAAAGCCCTCGTCTGACTTTTTTTTTTACCACATCCTCACCCTGCTATTCACTTGTTTGTTTTATATTTTGGATTCTGGTTTTGTCTTACCAGCTTTCTGGAACTGCTCTTCACCGGATTCAAACCCCCGTCTTCGTGGTCAACTCCTCTCTGCATCTCAAATCTGCCAATGGACGTGGCGCGCTAACGGGACAAACTGGTTGCAGCTGGAATGCCGTCCATACGGAGGTAAGCGGTCAGCTGGTAAGCGTGAAAAGGAACAGCATCACACCGCCCCATAGCGTTCGTTTAAAGAAATGAAATGCAGCCATACATACCTCCCCCTACGTAATTCGCTCTCTCCAGAAACGTCCGCAGGGCTACGTTTTCACAATGAGCCCGTGTTGAATTTTTCAGAAAGGGATCATGTGTGAACAGGCCCTTTTTGAAAACACCGGTAAGTTCGTTCCGGCAATTTTCCAGAAAGAGAAGTTGTAACATAACCAATAATTTGCCGGAATGCTGCTCTGTGTGAACGTAGGAGGATTGCTGGAAAGACGTGAGATGTCTACTTTAGCCAATCAGAACACTCAGACGCATTCACATCCGCTCTGTTTATAAAAATAAATGCCTTTGAATAATTTTCCAGACTCATTTAGCTGCTATATGATAGTCAGATAACATTTCTATGTTCCTTCTTAATGCCAACTGTGTAAATAATATTCGATAAGCTGCTTATGATGAGCCGTTGTTTGTTTACCTTCAAGCTCTGTTTCCTTCAGTTGCTTGACGTTCCGTGTGCGCATGTGAAGCAGCCGGTCAGTGCCAGCACACACACATATTATGTACATGTTGACATGCGGAAATGTTCCTCTAACGTTATATATGTTTTCATCGAAGTTGTTCACAAAACTTCTCCATCCACAGAGTTTGTAATGTCGTAGTATGTTTACAAATACAAGTGCATGTCAGAATTTACCGGTATATTGGAATGGATGTGTGAATGGTCTTTTTCGGAAAAATTCTGTAACGTCCTTCCCTGTGTGAACAGCACTTTTTGAATTTACCGGTAAAGTTGTTTCAGAAATTTTCGGGATATTTACCGGTATCACTGTGTGAAAGGGGCTAATGATGACAGGGTAAACTATCACTTTAAGACTAACATGCTGATAGTAACATTGAAAAAAAAAAAACTTTAATTTGATTTTACAAGGACTTTAAATGCAAAATTGCTTTGTGGCCAATTTGAATTGTTTGATATCCTCCCAGTTATTACAAAGCATCCGCGTTTTTGTGGTGAGTAGACTTTTAATGGAGGAATAGAAAGCTCTCAGTATTGAACGTTCATTAGTATTTTTAGGATGAACCAATTGCGAGGGTTTTGACATCATTAGATGATTAAATAAAGACAGAATTGTCATTTTGGGCTGAACTAACCCTTTCACATGTCTCCGAAAATGCAGCTCTACTCAGAGAGCGTACATTAAAGGTAAGAAAATGAGCAGGTGTTATGCTAATAAAGGTTTATTCATGTATCTTTGCAGTGACAGACCTGATTTCTCTGTGGTGTTGTTGACAGACAGATGCCACACCTGCGGGCACCAGATAAAGATACAGGCCATCGGGCACAGCTGTACTGAGCTGATTCAACCCTGCTGAAACACTTTTCATTTTTTCTCCAGGTTCTTTGCCAAGCTATTATTACCGCATCTCTTTTGTGTCTGGGGACAACAGTGGCGTGTTAAAACACTCAATGTTCTTATTTAATGCATGATTTCTTTTTTTGTTCAACCCAATTGAGAGCACGCAGCAGCCAGGGTGGTGTGAAATGCATACAGAAAGGTAAATTTACAAAACAAGCAACATTCATCTAAAATTTAACGATTGCATAAGTAATGAGGGAACAGTAAATAAGGGTAACAGGTTCTTGAGTCATGACCGGAGGCTTTCTGTTGATATGAAGGAAGATATTGTTCTTTTAAAGGGATAGTTCATTCAAGAATGATGATTCTGCCATTATTTTTGTCACATATTGTTTTAAACATGTACAAAGACATTCACAGACCATCTTTTTCTGAATAACAGCAGGAAATATCATGATGTAATATTTAATATTGTTCTGTATCAATAATTATTGAATATTTTTTACAGTCTATTTAGGTAAATTTGTAATTTTTATTTATTAAACCATTTTATTTAAATTTACCAACATTACTTTGGCACGGGCGAAGCAGTGGCACAGTACGTAGTGCTGTTACCTCACAGCAATAAGGTCGCTGGTTCGAGCCTCGGCTGGGTCAGTTGGTGTTTCTGTGTGGAGTTTGCATGTTCTCCCTGCGTTCGCAAGGGTTTCCTCCGGGTGCTCCGGTTTCCCCCACAGTCCATAGACATGTGGTACAGGGGAATTGGTTAGGCTATATTGTTCGTATTATATGATTGTGTGTGTGGATGTTTCCCAGAGATGGGTTGCAGCTGGCATGGCATCCACTGCGTAAAACGTGCTGGATAAGTTGGCCGTTCATTCCGCTGTGGCGACCCCGGATTAATAAAGGGACTAAGCCGTCAAGTATTTTCTATTTACTAAGGCAGTTTTATTATTCAAAAATAACAAAAATATCTTGTCTCTTATGTCTTATAATAAAATAAACATAGGTGTTAAAGAGACTCAAACTTAATAAATAAAATCACAAAGTGTGCAATGGTAGAGTGTAAACGCTGAACAATCAAAGCAAACTTTGAGGTTGATCAACATCTGTGTCTATAATAATCACAAAGTAAACCACAAACTCTATTAATAAAACCAATTATGATAATCAAATCTGAGATTTCAAGTAAAGGAACCAGACATCATTATTCAAATACTTATTGTAACATTACAAATTGTGAAGTTGAATGACCACATTACGCCTATGCTAAAAAAATCTTTCAGATGGAGTGCTAGTTGCTGTGATGCACAAGAAAAGAAACCAAAAAGCCACTATGGCGACATCCTTATATCCTTTTTTATTTACAATCTCTTCACTGCTGCTTGTCACGGTATTAATTTTCGTGTGTGTTGTTATTCTGGTGGCTAAACTCAACTGGAGTACATTCACATGTTGCACCTAAAAGCACATGAAAAGCGTGAGCATGTGGATTCGGTTTCCTTCACCATTTTCAATGTGCTTTGTGCTCGCGCTCTTCTGGCGTCTCGCATAACTAGGTGACCATCATTCGTTTTCTCAGAGGATGACAAATGAACGAACTATTGCTGCAGTTCCGATGCTAGTTTGTATTTATGAAGAGAATTAAAAGGCACTGCAGTGTTTGGGTGCTCTGTGTTTGTCTGAGATAATTAGTCTGCCATTATTACTGAAATGTGTATATTTCATAAAAAGTGTAAAGCAGATTGGTTAGTTGTACTTACATGAATCGAGGTTCACTTATGGCATTCTGAAATTTTTTTATCTAGGTGCACCTGGAAAATGCATGCATGGGTCACCCAAAGCCGTACGCCTCGAATGGAAATAACCCTAAGCTTATTGACATTCCTCCCAAAGCGCGCGGTCAGCAGCCACATTTTAATAAAGCTATAACGCTTCATACCGAAACTTCATTTCTAACTTTTTTTTATCGTTATTGACAATGGTGTTTGGTCAATAAATATCTATATCGTTTTATCCGCCAAGCCCTATATTGTAGGCTGTTTTTATGATTCATTGTTCATTTTTATTTAAATGATATATTTTATTGAGTTATAATATTTCTACACCTCTAAAATAATTTTTTTGTAAAAAGTTTTAGTTATTATTTTAAAAAATAATAGTTAGTTTTAAGCATTGATAATTAAATTCCTTTTTGGAATCATTAAGAATATTTGAGACTTAATAAATGATGACTTGTATCTTATAACTTGTATAGATTGTTGAAAACTTAAATATAAAATCTATTAATGCATATTGCAAAAAAAAAAAAAAGTTTTTAAAACCTTTAAAAATTATGGC
Organism: Danio aesculapii; assembly: GCF_903798145.1. Taxonomy (NCBI): domain Eukaryota; kingdom Metazoa; phylum Chordata; class Actinopteri; order Cypriniformes; family Danionidae; genus Danio; species Danio aesculapii. Next base: position 18,734,990 of record NC_079435.1, on the reverse strand, counting down.
ATGGGGAAAAGTGTATTTTTTGGTAGGAATCTTTTTTTAATTACAGGTGGAAAACCATTTAGAATGATACATTAACACAAATAAATGGCACAATATAATATTTGTATAATATGGATTTAATAGGAAATAATATCTATATCTGATAATATCTAAAATCTGAATGTCAGATTCATATTTTGACTCAGCAGCAAGAATGTCTGCAGCATGGGCTTATTTAACTTCAAACATCATGACATGAGAATGTGTAAAAAGGCTTACTCTCTGTCTGCTTGAATCCTCGCTCATGATGTAATCATTGAAACTGCTTACCCAAGCATGGCTATTCTTTGAACCGAAGAGCTACATTTCATCCCACCTTTGTAGCGGAATGATTTCTTTGCACCTCTGAAGCGTTTAAGTATGTACCTGTCTAGGAATGGTCTTTCTTGAAAGACAATTTCATGTACAGAGCAATGTAATGTTTTCATATTTTGATCCTTAATTTTTGATTTTGGCCAAATCTGTTACACTCCCAACATTGTTTACTGTTTGTTTAAACTAAATGTCTGCATTCCTGCGGCTGTACCACAGGAGCCGCGAGACCCGACCAGATTTCTTGCAACGCGTGAATAAATTTCAGAATAAATCGTGGGAGCGGTTGGTAACTGGTTTAATTTTGGACGGGAGCACGCTGTCTAACAATATCGCTCCTGACTCCTGAGCAAGTGAGCATGCGTATGCATGTGTGTGAATGAGACAGCGTGATGCTGCGTTTAGCTTTTTTGTTGCTGTGTGTGTGTGTGTGTGTGTGTGTGTGTGTGTGTGTGTGTGTGTGTGTGTGTGTGTGTGTGTGTGTGTGTGTGTGTGTGTGTGTGTGTGCGCGTGTGTTTATACAGACAGCTTGTTATAGGCTGTCTGGACTCTGGATAGCTGGGTGGTTTTCGGTTTTGTTCTCCCCCCTGTCCGTTAGCGGGAACGTGCACGGCGGGTTAAAAGCGGGGTGGGTCGGGCAGCGGAACAACAAATGCTGAATATAAGCGGGAGCGGTTGGGTACGGGCTAAAACCTGGCGGGAGCGGTATTCAAAATTTAGTCCCGCGCAGATCTCTAGTTCAAACTACTTATTTAAAATAAGCTGAAACAAAACAATTCTTGATTTTTTTGGGTGGGACAGCTTAATTGTTTTATGTTCAATCCACTTAAATTTGTAAAAAATCAATAAGTTAATTTAAGTCCTTCATGTTGTCCAAACACAAATCGATTGTGTAAAACCCATCATTTTTTTTACAGTATAGCTGTGTCACAATCACCAGAAATCTAATTCTGGCAGATCACTGGTTAATACGCAGATCTCTAAAGGACTACAAATCTGCCGGCATGTGGACTACAAGTCATGCACCGCTCACACGCACCTGTTCCTTATTCAGTAGATTACACACTCACTGCTGGAAGCTGTTCATGATTTGATTACAAGGACTAGTTATACAGCACACACACACCAGTGCTGAGTTTTGTTTGTCTGTCTGTGTGAACACTACGATGCGTTTTCCTGGTCTTGTCCTTCCGTGTTTGATCTCTATGTTTTGATACCTTGCCGCCTGTACTGACCGTTTGCCTGTTTACTGACCACGACTTTGGATTTGCCTGCATACATCTGTTTGCTCCTGATTGTGACCGTTACTTGCCTGATCTTTCTAATAAACCTGTGTTTGGATCCGCACCTCTGTTGTCAGCATCCCACGTCACATTACAAGATGGTTTTCCCTGCGTTTGCGTGGGTTTCCTCCGTTTTTTTTTTTTTTATAATTATTTTTTTTTTATGTTGCTCTCATTCATTCTCTAAAGAATACATTTCCAGTGTGAGTTGCATTTTTGGCACACTAATAATACATTTTTTGTATGTTTCGACAACCAAAATAGTTCCAAACAAAGCTGGTTCACATGCGTTGCTTCTAAATAAATCAGCTGTTTTGAATAAATCTTTTGAATGAATGACTTGATGAATCATTAACTGAAACAGGGACTTGCCACACCTACTGGCTGTTTTAATGTCATATTTATAAGAATATAAAACAGACTGAGACAGCAAATTGATTAAAAACATTTTTGTCCCCAGTAATGCTTGTCTAATGCCAACAACTATGCCACATTCAAAGATACCTAATCACATTCCGTTAAGTCTTTAGTTTAGGTCACATTTCACAGTATTAACAAACCATTAACACTATTAGCTTAATAAACTACTGATTAGCTGTTTATTAATAGTTAATAAGGTAGAAGTTGGGTTTAGGTTTTGGATTAGGTAGGATTAGGGATGCAGAATAAGATCATACTTTATAACATTTGATGAACATGTAATATCTTAGGTATATAAGCCAGTAGTTAATAGCATGAATTATGACCTAAACTAAAGTGTTTCCCACATTTCTTCCATATTCTGATGGTCAGTGTGCACATTTTAAACAGCAGGGTTTGCTAAGGCTGTATTCGTTGATTAATTCAATATAATAGCAGCAAGAAAGTTATTAAACCTTAGCAAACACGTTGTTTTTGAGTTCCATTCTCACAAAATTGATGTAATAAAATGACATTGATGAAATCTGAGTCATTTCTTTTTGTTGTTATTGGTTATATTTTTATTTAATCTAATTTTGATTAGAAAAAGAATCATATTGTTTAACAAGTATTGATAATCACATTGTGAGTTTATTGAATCGTTTTGTGATCATGTGGCTGCTTAGGATTTGCATTAACCTGCAGCTGAACAGGTGTACCTAATAAAGTGGCCAGTATTTACCCAGCTTTCACAAATGTTTTTTTTTTTTCTTTTTCATATTGCAGCATTCCCAAGTTCTGTAACTCATAGTGTTCTAGTTTTCTCCCCTTGTGAAGATTTGTCATCCCATTGTAACACTTGTTTGGACTCCCTCATATCTTTATGAGCACACAGGGTCTCCCAAGCTGGAAGAAAAATGAGAAATGACTCGAACGTCTTGACTATAATCACGAAGCTTTGCCCAAAATTCTTGTATTTTAGGGCAGGCTCATAAAGCATGTGCGAACTCTCATTTCTCAAACCTACACTGCCAATGTTCTGCTGAATCTTTCAATTTGCGAACATTTATTCTTGAATATTTTGCGCTGCAGCCATTTCGTCCCTCAGCAAGTCATAATATACTGATGCTGTGTGGCCGTGTTATTTTTTGAGGCTCATTCTTCAGCAGCGGCCGATGGAAATCGCCTCCCACATATCAGCGTTGGTTTTGTGAAAAGAGGAGGATGTGAGCAGTTTTTTGTTCTCTTTTTCTGTGCTAGAGCGGAGTCTAGCACTGAGACGTGTTTAGCTTACAGCTGCCGGGCCTGCTGCTTGGCTTGTCACGATTGGCTTGTTGATTGTAAAGTTTTCGCCTGCTTACATTCACACTGCATTCATGAACGCCACCTCCTTAAGCCTCTGGGAGCTAAGGTTGGTAGGTTATGTCAAAGTGTGTGGGAACTATTTTGGACAAAGCATTTCCTTCCCCTTCAGATCTCACACAGTGACTGTCTGCTGAGTAAACTATACCAGGGCCTGTTTATGCAGAAATAATTATTTCATTTATTTGAATATCTGTCAGAGGTACAGTGTTAGTAAAAAGTGTTGTACTGTAGGAGAAGTGTGCAGTCATTAGGATTATATAAGGTTTGCTAAAAAAATTATAGAAAATAAAAGCTATTGGGTGAACACAAAAGCTATGTTCACACTGCAGGCAAATGTGGCCCAAATTTGTTTTGTTTTTTTGTCCACATGTGACATTTTGTCATGACGGTGTAAACAGCCTAAACCACATGGAATCTGATCTTTACTATTTCGATTTGTGCCACTTTCATATGTGGTGCCCATGTGTGAATGGGTATGTAGGAATTCATGTGACGTTTATGTAATTTTTGATTTTCGTGCATCATCATTCTGTGCTGACAACTAAAACTAATCTACTCCTTAGCAATATAGTCCAGAAGCATGCAGGGCAAATACTTTACCACACACAGTTGGTTGTTCATTTTGAATACTTATTTTGATTGCAAAACTAACACTTGTTAACCTATCATTAACCATTAACCTAAAAATCAGTTAGATTTAACATTGAAAATATGCCCATGATAAAATTGCTTATGAATAAAACAAATAGGCCTACAAGAAATAGCTATATTTCACTTAAATAATTAATACATTAATTAAATCACATCAGAATAGATCAGTGTTTTCAATCACAAAAGACTCTGGAAGGTCACGAATCTCTGGCAGCTCTGGGAAATCACACGGCTCTGGCGGCCATTCATGGGACACAGGTGGCAGCTCTGGCCTTACGTGGGACTCAGGAGGGGGCTCTGGCTTTTCTTGGGACTCAGAAGGCAGTTCTGGCCTTTTGTTGGAATTCGGGAGGACCTGGCGCTCCTGGCCATTCGGGGAATTCAGGGGTATCTGGCACTCCTGGCCATTCGGGGAATTCAAGAGGATCTGGCGCCCCTGGCCAATTGGAGAATTTGGGAGGATCTGGCGCCCCTGGCCATTTAGGGAATTCAGGGGGATCTGACGCCCCTGGCCATTCTGGGAGTTTGGGAGGATCTGGCGCCCCTGGCCATTCAAGGGATGTGGCGCCCCTGTCCATTCTGGGAATTCGGGAGGATCTGGTGCCACTGGCCATTCAAGGAATTCAGGAGGATCCGGCGCCTCTGGCCATTCAGGAAATTCAGGGGGATCTGGCACCCCTAGCCATTCGGGGAATTCAGAGATCTGGCGCCTCTGACCATTCGAGGAATTCAAGACGTTCTGGCACCCTTGGCCTTTTGGGGAATTCAGGGCATCTGGCGCCCCTGGTCATTCAGGTAATTTAGGAGAATCTGGCACCCTGGCCATTCGGGGAATTCTTTATGATCTGGCACCCCTGGCCATTAGGGGGAAAATTCGGGAGGATCTGGCGCCCCTGGCCTTTCAGGAGGATCTGGCGCCCCTGGCCATCCAGGGAATTCAGGAGATCTGGCCCACCATTCAGGGGATTCAGAGGTATCTGGTGCCCGCCATTTGAGGGATTCAGAGGTTCTGGCGTCCGCCCTTCGAGGGATTCAGAGATATCTGGCGCCTGCCATTCGGAGAATACAGAGGGTTCTGGCGATGCCAATGGCTCTGGCAGTTCTGGCAGTGGCGACAGTGGCAGCTCTGGCAGTGGCAGCTCTGGCGGTGGCAGCAGCTCTGGCAACTGGTGGTGGTGGCCATTCTGGTGGCTCAGGTTATTCCATTTCAGGAAAAGGGATTTAGACTGGAACTATGACAGGAACAAACTCTGAACAGGAAGCCATCTTTTGAGCTGGTAGCAGACTGGCGGTGACCATATTATGAGTTGGAGGGCTGATTGTGGCCATTTTGTGATCTGGAGGACTGGAGGCAGTCATTTTGCTAACTGGCTGTGTGGTGGTGGAATGAGCAGCAAGCTCTGTTGCCAGCGGGTCTTGCTGTCCTTTACCTCCACCCAAAAAAAACATTTAGGGGTCTCCTCCACCTTGCCAACAGTGACGGTGGACCCACTCAATTGCAATGCCAGTTTGATGTATATTCCTAATGTCCAGTGGGGCTAGTGTAATAACATGATAGAATAAAGGGGCTCAGAAAGTCCTCCACGAAAGAAAATCATCAAACACAACTCAGTCAGGGATGTTAGATGTGCCAGTTCGATGAATTCCTCCACATACTCCTCGATAGACTGGGCTTCTTGACGAAGACGCATGATTGTAATACCCTGGATCCATTGTGTGGCTGAGTCTTCCATAACATGAAGTGACGCTGACAACAGATGTGCAGATCCAAATGCAGGGTTTATAAGCAGGATGGTCAGGCAAACAATGGTCAACACACGAGCAAACAGATGTACACTGGAAATCCAAAGTTGTTGTCAAAATAACAGGCAGATTGTCAAAAGGCAGGCAGCAGACAGGAATAAACAAACAAAGCAAAGCAAGGTTCAAAAACACAGAAGGCAGGGCAAGGGAAAACGCATCGTAAGGTTTCACAGATTAACAAGACTTAGTAAAGATGTGTGTGTGAGTGCTCTCTTTATAGTCCATGTAATCAGTTTATGAGTGGCTTCAGCTGTGAGTGTTTGCAATCATGGGGATCTAGGCCAGGTGTGTGAATGGTGCATAACTGAATATGTAGTTCTTTTGCTGGCAGATTTATAGTTCTCCAGCGATCTGCATGTTTACCAGCGATCTGCACAGGCTGGATCGCTGGTGATTGTGACAAGTCCATTTAAACTCTAATAGCTCACAATATTCCTTTTTTTTTGTATTAAATGAATGTAGCGTTTGTTATCATAAGATGCTTATTTCAAAACCTCTTTTCTCCTTTATTTATACACTCTAAAAATATCTAAAAATTGACAAGGGTTTGTTAGAAGTCTCAGAACTGAGCTGAAAATGTCACCCTATTGATGTTTTGGTGTCCCTGAATAAATGTCACCAGAGTTGTGTTTCTTTCGTGTGGGTGATTCCATGTAAATATTTGACCTTGTTGGGCTGTGATTATACAAATGTATGCAGCACTTCCATCATGCAAAGTGAAATATGATTTTCTGCCTGCTCTAAGTCTATTCAGTACAATTATATAAAATCTTAAATATGTTGAACCCAGATAGGAGAGCTCTAAACTTTCATTCTGATCCCATTTCCCCTTTTTACATGTCTGTTTGTTGGATTGATTTATTTTTAGCACACCATTAATTGCAGTGATTGATTTTAAGATACAATAAGTCAAATAATATATTTCTCTTCTATTCCTTTGAAATGTTTTTGAGTAGATTCAAACAGCCCAAAGTTTATAATGTATGTAATAAAAGCACTGCTAAATAATCAAACTAGTCACGTTAATGCAAATGTACATGCTTCTCACAGATGGTCATATTGACCGTCTGCATATTGATTAACAGATATCATTCCGTATTTGCACTCATCAAGTGTTCTTCGCAGCAGACGATTTTCAATCACACACTGCTGGATTCTTAGGGGATAATCAACAAATCAGTGCATGCTTGGCAGTTTTTTTTCTTTTTTCTGAAATTAGATGTACTCTGTGGTGTAGGGGAAATGTTTGAGATGCAACATCTGTACGGACTTCAATATGAACGAATTGCACCTGTTGGTACCACTGTGTATATCCACTTGCCGCATGCAATATTTAGCATCTGATTTACTAAAGAAATCAGGAAAATAATTTGTGCTAAACATACATTTTCAGATCTGTTGGTTGATTTATGCTTGAAAGCAGAGGATATGGCAGACTGCTACAGTACAGATATTTTTAAGGTAAATTCTGATTGCCCTATTTTTTTCATTTGATTATTTTATTTCATTTTATTTTGTATTACAAGCCATACTGCCATAAAAAAGGTTAATTTCAAGAGAAAAGCAATACTATTTTACTAATAATGCTTTTAAAGCTCAATAAAAAGTTCCTCATTTGGTCACACTTTATTATAATGTTCAATACTTGCTATTAATAAAACATTAACCAAGACTTGAAGCTCTATAAATTATAACAAACTGATTATTAATAGTAAGGCAGTCATTGGGTTTAGGATTAAAGATATAGAATAAGATCATACTTTATAAACAATAATAAACAGCAAGTTTCTTAATAATAAGCAGATAATAAACCAGTAGTTAATAGTGGTAATTATCTTTGAGTTTCATCATTTGCTTTGCAGGTTTCCTAAAATAGACTTACTGTAGATGCATCCATGGACAATGAATTTGTTTTTTTTTTTTTTGCATAATATACATTTTTAACTGTAAATGCTGGGTTGTGGCAGGAAGTGTATAATTGGTGGATTATTGCACTGAGGCGACATTTGACATTATCATGCTGCTTACACTATAAAAAATGTTTGTTTTTAAGTGGACTGAACATGAAACAATTAAGTTGTCTCTTCAAAAAAAAAAGAGAATTGTGTTGTCTCATTTTAACTCTTGTGCTCTGTTCAAATTTGCTACCTTTTTGCTAATCAACTTCAGTCCTGATCAAAACTACCAAATCGTTTAGTAAATTACAGCATTTTAACTCTTTAATTGCCAAGTTTACATATGATGTCACTGATTTAGTGTAAAAAAAAAACATTAAATGACGTATTTTCAATAGAAAAACATAATTGTGGACTGGATTTTTTTCCCTTTTATCACAGTCTTGGACAAGTGAATGATTAGTAACAGCATTGGCTTTGATGCATTGCAAGATTTAAATTTATTCTCCCTGATTTACTGTTGGTGGCTGTTTTTGCTCCATTGACTTCCAATATAACCACATTTGATGGTGCATAAATACACAGTCTTTGTTTTTATTTACTACATGTAGTTCTGAGAGCTGAGATGCATATTTTGATTTTCTCAGACACATCCAAGTAAATGAGCAAAAGGTCACTCTCACACACTCCCAGACACACATACACACACTTTATTTGCTGTTATACTTCATGTAAAATCCATAAACTAACTTTTTATTTTATCTAAAGGGTTAATGGTGCCAACGCATGATCAACAGTAAAAATTACAAGTTTTACCTCTTCCCAACAGGGAAAACCACCAACCATCAAAAATGCCTGATTATATGGTGTCATTATTTTGTAATAATAAATGTGGTTTTAATGGAAGTCAATGGGACAAAAACAGCCACCAGCAGTGAATTAGGGAGAAAAATGAAAATTTATCAAAAACAATCTATGAAAGGCAAGGTTGTTTCACATGTCCAAGACTTTGATAAAAGGTAAAGATAAAATCCAGTCCACAATTACTTTTTATATTGAAAATGTGTCATTTTGTGTGTGTGTGTGTTTTTTCAGTGACACAATTTCTGAATTTGGCAATTAAAGAGTTAAAATTCAGTAATTTTCTTAGCAATTTAGAAGTTTTGATCAGGACTCAAAAAATCATTCTGCTAGCTGAAACAGAAAAAGTAATGTTCAAATTAAGACTCAAAATCACCCCAGAGTGGACGAAAACATCCCCAACAGTACACAAGGGTTAAAAAAAAACAGCAAACCTACTTTTTTATGTGTGTATACAACACACTGTTTCTGTGACTACCCATACATAGTATGTGAATATGAAGCACAGAATGCCATTTTTTGACCTTTCACAGTGAAATCCTGATTGTACACAAATATAGCACATTTGTTGTTTAATATGATCCTTATCTTTTTTTTAAACTAAAATAAGCTCCTCTTTGTTTGTTCTTTTATCATCTGCTGTCAGTGCTGGTAAATCAAGTGCACTGAGATTGTCTCAGTATTTTAATCACCGTCTGCAGCACTTTATCAAACATTAATGCTCTTCATTGATTTCATTAGACACTTCATTATGGATGAGCTGTAGATAAGCTCTCTTGTCATTAGATGGAATCAATTAGCTGTGTTTTTCAGCAAATAAAACCTTTCTGAGCTCCAAAGTTGAAATAATTCCTGTGAAATAACGGAATGACCAGTGATTAATCTGTACTTTGAAAGTTCAGTTTAATTAGAATTGACTTTAGAGAAGTTTATACTTTCGCTTGAATCTCACATGGGTTGTTGGTGCTATCGAGTGATATTTTCTTATCTTCTTGACTAGTGAATGTTTTTTTTTTTATTTTTTTTTATCAGGGGTATTTTAGCATTTCCCTAAAAGCTTTACCTCTGTACTTATCAAATAAACTGTCAGCATCTGTTACACATTTGCTTTTATTTAGTTTTAACTGTTCGGGAAAAATATGGCTTTACCTTTGACCTCATAAAACGTGACAGGCGTTTGTTTTGTCTTAAATGGAAATGAGACATTCCATTGGGCATTTCTGAAATGTACATTTCTGACCGGTAGAATCTTAGTGTCACATTTCCTTGGCCTGGAAAAATGGAAGTACATACTTTCTATAAAGAACTATAAACCAAAACTTTAACGGGTATGAAAATGTATGTTAAAAGTTTAAGTGCACGCACAGATTGTGATCAGTGCTTATAAATTAGCATTAAAGTTTATGTTATTACTGTAGATTTCGCATCCTTGTGTTACAGATGGCATTGCTTTAAATGCACCTGGGGTCATCTGAATGATTTTTATCAATAATTGCAAGCATGTGTTTCACGTCAAACCTAAACTGCGAATTGTGTGTGACCCTCAACTGGCATGAAATAAAATGGGTATGGACGTTGCAAAATAACTGCATTTTCCCAATCATGCTGTAAAAGCTTTTACAGGAAAACTGGACGTTACAAAATATGAGTGGTATAGTTTCAGCATGTGTTTTGGAAAGCAAATCAGAAGCATTTGGGTCAGACTTGGGTCAGAATTTTGTAGATTTTAGACTTAATACTGTATGAAAAATAGCACATAGGTAGCTCTGATGAAATGTTTTAGCATGATAACTGTAATTTTTAGACACTGATTTTGTCCAGAAGTGATTAACATGTACAGCAAATCGTAGGCCATAATAGATGAGGATATATTTGAGGAGAGGTGGTGTTTTTTTTTTGGCAGGAAAGGCAAATCTGGCCATATTTATGCTAATCAATTTCTAAAACTTGACGCTGGTTTATTTTATACCAAGAATACAGACTACTTTGCTGTTATTATACAGTTACCATACCCGTAGCCGGGGGTTTGAGTGATTCGAATAACCAACTCCCCACGGGCAAAAGGTCCAGAATTTGTACTTTTAATTATTTTGTGTAATTTTTTAAAATATATATTTTATATAAAAGTGTAATTTTAAATAAATATGGCCAGTAATTTGAATCCCATGGTGCCTCAAATCCACAATAATGTGATGCGAGTGACATAACCCACTGAGTGATAATGTTTGAATCTTTGATGCGACATGCTCATTTATACTGAGTAACGATATGGGTTACAAGTAACGCTGAGTAATGCTAAACCAGAACGAGAGATGGAAAAGAAAGCAGACAGCAGCGTCATTGTTACAAAATATTGAACATATGTTCAAGAAGGGTAACGCTAACATTACTTCCTAACACATGAAAATCTGCCGCTACCATGAGGTTATATACTAACTGCCTGAATCAGCCGGGACTTCATGTATATTGGGCATTAATTGATTTGTTTCGTGACCTCCCATTCCCTATTTTTGCCATTATTTTTTTTTTTATGAAAATAACTGTCTGATTAAGGCTTTACTACCAAGCAGAGTCCTCAAGCCTCATTCACACTACAAGCGACTCACAGCGGCAAAGCATCAATCGACGAAAAGTGAGTGACTTCTGGTGTCTACGTGAGAGAGAGTGACCTTTGGTGAACAGGTGGGCGTGTCGAGTTACACAACAATGTTGAGAATCCTTCAACTTTATGCAAATGAAAAGCGACTTTCTTGAGCGACAGCCAATATGAGCACCAGTAGAGCTAACGTGATCCTCTCTCAGCTACCTGAGAGGCCGGTTGTATTCGTGCTGTATATTTATTTACACAGACCTGCGCTTGAAGCAGGTCGCCATCCAACGCTACAAGCAGCTACAAAGTCGTTGCTAGTGTGAATGAGGCATCAGTCGTCAGCTGTCACTTCACAGCAAAAGGCGCTAATCCTGTCATGTCATGTGTTTTTGAGGCTGTTTAAACTGGTCACTTCTTTCGTTTGATTGGATATAAATCCCTCGGACAACTTCAGTAGGTGGTCTGGGATGCATTCCAGATGAAACTGGATGGGTCTAATTATTTGTTTTTAGACAAAATTAATTCAAATAAAATAAATGATGACCTGGAGAAATGTAAAACACATGTAAAATGCTAAATAAATAAATAAATAATACATTTTTACTATAAGCATGAAATGAGTTAACGAACAAAAAGCCTACACTGTAAAAAAAACATCCTGGTTGCCTTACATTTTTAAGCTGAATCAAATTAACCTTATGAGTCCATTGAACTTACAGTATATTATGTTAAACTGACTTAAAACAGCTTCCGTAACTTATAAGATAAAGTTAGAACATTATTAACTATGTAACTAAAGTTACAGTGACCTGAAAACATACAGTATGCTGTCAGGACTAATTGATCATATAATTTTTTATAGTGTAAGTAAGATTTTTCATGCCTTATATGAAAATGTTTGGATAATAATGTCTGTTTGAAAATAAATCACCTATTAAATATTCAAGCATTTGGCGCTGTGATGAACAAGCACTAATACAATCTGAATATATTTAAAAAGCACTCTAAAAGTTCAAATAATTGTTATCAATATTGTGCATTTTGATTATCACAACATACTGCATTATTAAATTCAGCCATATTTCTACAGAACCTCTAGGGGAAGTCCCTATTAAAATGAAAAAATAACATGTAGTGTGTGTTTGGACTGACATGGTCTTAGCAAGCAACTTGACAAAACAGTCATTATATTTGTTACTGCAAAAGGCATGCAAATACTTCATGAGATGTCACCAAAATGCTGTGATTAAACTTTTTGATCAAATACAAAATGTGAGGAAAAAATGCAAAAAAAAAGGTCTACTTTTAGAGAAAAAGACCCCCCCCCCCCATTCACTAGGCCGCTATGGGCCTAGGGTCTCGTGTCAACGCTGCGTATGCACAAAAACTTTTCGTACGCCAGATTTTACGCTCACGTTTGGATTTACTAACATTGAAATGGATGTGAGAATGTGCGTTGGTTCACGCCAACTTCATGTCTGGCGTACGTGCATTTCTTGTGTGTGTTTGTTTTATTTCCATTGGCGACTCCTAGAGTCAATTGTGTTAAATTGCACACTACAAAGTATCTTTGAGCCATGCAATGCCTGTATGGGACGGCTGTATGGGACATGCTGTATGGGACGGGATCATCCGCATGTCTAGCAGGTATAACGTTTCCATACCATACAGTTGACCAACATTAAAGTGCAATTTGCAGCAATCACCGGTTTACCCAATGTAATCAGAGTGATCTACTGCACGCACATTGCTATAAAGGCGCCATCTCAACACGAATTTGCATACGTGAATCAGAAACATTTCCATTCAATAAATGTGCAAATAATATGTGATTCTCAAATGCGCTTAACACAATACACACACTTATTAATGATTCCTACTTGTCTTCCTTGTGATGAAGAGTAGGCAAAATCTGATACTGTATTTAATGGGGAAAAAAGAAGATTGAGTTAATCAGATGCTAGATTCGAACCGAGTTCAAGATTGATAGTGTCAAAACATGCCATGCGCTTTACGGGCTACATAACTCAAGCTGCTGGTATCCGCTCTCTTTAGATATTTTATCTCTGTCAATCAAACGGGACACTACAAAATTTGACACCTTTACATTGCACTATTTCTTTTTTAATTCCTTCACAGTGCAATGTTTAGACCCCACTGCGTTAACCGCGCCAGCTAAACTCTCCCACTCTATTTTTTTCTTTTGTTATTAATTCTTAAGGACAAACTTGCAAATAACACCATTTTCCTCCGGTCTACCACCGAAAGGAGCCCCTCCAATTCACATTCTGTTCAAAGTTTTTCTTTTTGCTTGCTTTTGAAATTGCTTTTTTGTTTGGTTTTGCCAAAGTAGAGTCATTACCATATTTATTAGGGGGAGGAGGCAGGGAGGGGTTTTGCGGTCGTGCACGTGCGCTCAGTTTCACGTTAATTCGGATGTACAAAGAGAATATGCATGGGATGGCATGAAGTCTGTCCTCTCTTTCAGTGATTTGGAGAAGGTTGTTCATGCTTTCATCTCTTCTCGACTGGACTATTGCAACGCATTGTATCTGGGTGTGAGTCAGGCCTCTCTCTCGCGACTGCAGCTGGTCCAGAACGCAGCTGCCAGGCTCTTAACAGGCACAAAAAGAACACATTACACCTGTACTGGTTTCCCTACACTGGCTGCCAATCCAGTTTAGAATTCAGTACAAAGTTCTGTTGTATGTTTTTAAATCCATCCATGGCCTGGCCCCTGAGTATATTTCTGAGCTAATTAATATACACCAACCTGTGAGATCTCTTCGCTCTAAGGACTGTCTCTATCTGCAGGTTCCACGATCACGCTTAAAATGTCGAGGTGATAGAGCTTTCTCAGTAGCAGCTCCAAGACTCTGGAACGATCTTCCACTTTCCTTAAGAACAGCTCCAACTTTTGAGTCTTTTCAGAGGTCACTGAAAACACACCTTTTTTCTTTAGCTTTTAATCATGTGATGTGAGTTTATGTATTTTAGTTTTTGTGTATATTTGCATGCGTTTTATGTGTTTTTTGTACAGCACTTTGGTACCCATTGTGGTTTGTTGAAAGTGCTATAGAAATAAATTGAGTTGAGTTGAGTTGAGTTGATGGGATTCAGCGTACGCAGTGCTTCATACATATGAATTTTTTACTGCGTACGCACATTTACAGCTTTGTCTGTACACAATGTTTTAGTGTGAATTCAACACAAGTCTTCGTAGGCCCCTGGTTACTGTACTTAATTGGTGTTTCATTTTAAATGTGTTATATGAATTTCTTGCATGTTGTAATTCATTATATTTTTACTTATAACATTTGTGCAGTTTAAAAGATTCATGTGACACCTAACATTTTTTGTGAGGCATTTTTAAAGCATCAGTTAAGCAATCATTTAAGTACCAGCACCACTGGTACACTATAAAACAGAAAAGCACATGGGCTGTGTTTCCCAAAAGCACCGTAAGCCTGAGTAGATCTTAAAAATGAATGCACATCTGATCCTAATGTTACAGCCTGTTTCCCAAAAGCATCATCACTTCAAGTAGTACTTGATAATTGTCGTGTATCAACTAGTGGTCTGAAGTTAAAGCCCTTTGTGCATCGTAAGAAGACAAATTTATGAGGACATTCCACTCCACTACTATACAGAAACCTGATACATAGTCATAAGTCAACATGTTTATAAAATGGTTTTTGAACTTTATGTTTCTTAACCCTTAGTATTTCACAGCCGTTTTATGTCTAAGGTGTTTAATGTAGACTTGTCTTGTTTGCTAATCCACAAGAGATGATGATTATTAGGTTAAACACTCATGATGCTATTCCCTATAAGGTTATATTTCAGCACTTTGAAAATGGACAGTGAACAGGTTCTCACATGATCATGTTATGTTGCAATGAGCATTCGTAAGTTTGCTCACACAGAACACTTTTAAGAACCAAGATACATTGTTATTCACTGTAAAAATGCTGGGTTCCACGAAATCGATTTGTGTTGGGGCAACATGAAGGCATTTTGTTAACTTATTAGTTTTTAAAAATTTAAATGGATTAAACATATAACAGTTAAGTTGTCCCAAAAATCATGAATTGTTTTGTTTCAGCTCATTTTAAGTAAGTAGTTTTAACAAATAGCATGTTATGAGTGTGATGTTGCGTTTATACAACAGTTCGACAGCTTATTTGTGTATATAAAAATAAAAATCAAACATGGAGAGTCTCAAAAATTCTTTTGTATGAGGAACTACTTTCTTCCACCATTCATTCACATCTGCAGCTGGTCAGAACAGCAGAATTCATTGCTACCTTACCATTATCACTTTAGTGTTGGTGTTTGAATGATTCTCTAGCATAATATCTAAAGTGATGACAAAACAGGTGATTTTGCTCACATTTTAAGATTATAAGGCTGAACTGCATGAAATGCCATCAGTCTACAGAGATTTCCCAGTATTTATCTGTTACAATTGGGAGATCACAATTATTTACTACGAAAAAGCCAAAGCAAAGCAAACACTACTAGATTACTGTGGTATAAATACAGCAGTACAACATACAAAAGAGAGATCAACTTAGTGTCACTTACCAGCTTTATAATGATTTGATCAGGTGTAATTTGAATTTCGCTGAGTTTTTCCTCCCCTGTCTCTGTTGCCATCTTGTGGCAGAACGTCAACCCTCTTTAACTCAGCTCAATGAAAGGCAAATGGCCGCCAATGCACTGAATTTCTGAAATTATAAGTGTTTAAAATAGGCACTATCCTTATAAACAAAATGCATAATTGCAATCTAAGCAACAACATTCTTGACTAAAAAAGCCTCAAAAGTACATTATGTTGTCCAACAGCTGCAATATTTGCTGTCACTTTATGTGACAGCTTTATGTGACACTTTATGTAATATCTGCTGTCACTTTATGTGGGCGGAGTAATACACAAGGGTGAAGAGAGTAAGGGCTGTTATTGCAGAATATTGCATGGCTATCGGCCAATCAGATTCGAGTTTCAAGAACCAGACAGAACTGTTGTGTGAATACATATATATAAGTTTTTTAGGCCTTTTCTGGCACAATTTCTGGTGAGATTTTGAAATTTGTTTCTGATCGTAATTTTACTGTCGTACAAGGCTATATCATATGACAGTGAAAAGTGGGTACACATTTAATTCATACTACAAACATTCATATTAATTTAGACATATTTACATTTGCAAACTTGTTTAAAACCAAAATTAGCATTTACTATGTAGTATGTGAAAACTACTGTGCCGTTTTTGCTTCTAAAAACTCAACGAAAATGGCCAAACCTGGGACATTTAGGCTACGTTTAATTAAATGTTGACATGTTTCATTAACTACTGTGTGCTGAGATTTTAATTAGCCATTTGACCTTCAGTAATATGTCTACATACATTTTAAATACTAATTATTATCATTTTATTGTTGTTAATTGGCTGCATGTATGCATGAATACCATGTCAAATGAAAGTTGATTAACACTTCATGTGTAAAAAAATACAATATTGTTTCATTGGGACATAAATCCACTAAACTGCAGGAATGAATTTGGTTATGTTCAGACTTGTACTTCAAACAGCAACTTTTTTTTGTGTTAAGTTCTGTTTGGAAACACTAGAAGTGATAATCACGATTGTGCCAGGATAATTGTTAAAAATACATGATAGCATAAAGAAACTGCCTTTAAATTAAATGTCTGACTAACTGAATGAACAAAATGTTTGGCCACAATCTTTCGATAACAATGTGCACTTCATATAAGGTAATCCGTCACTCCTCACATGCGTTATGCCTTTGTCTGAGATAAAAATGGCTTGGAAATGAGCACCAGACATTAATTCCTATCAGCAAAATAGCCTTACAGAGCAAAAAAAACTGCTTTATAACTGTATGGTATGTTTGAGAGTTAAGAACGTTTAATGAAGTGGACATGCTCTTATCTTTTCATTGGCTGGACAGCACATGGAGGCCCGCTCAGCTCTACGAACAATATATCCTCACAGACAAGCTTCTCATTACATTTGCAGCCGACACTTCTTGCAAACCAATTTCAATATTTGAGTGTAAAGACCTTCAGATAAGATAGCCTTGTGGCTCGCAAGTTATTCAGATTATATGGCATAATATATTAAAGCTCAGCTGAGTCACGGCCACACGTGGCAGCGGATGAATCAGTAATTCTGTTCTACTGCTGTTTTGCTGCATCACTTTGGCAAATTCATTAAGCAATTGGGTAACACTTTAGTTTAAATGGATAGTTCACCCACAGATGATCATGATTTGAAGATGCTTATTATTTATTCAACCTTTACTCTTTGGCGTTAGTAAACCCATTGCCTTAAAAACACCAATTTGACTTTACATTAAAAAAGAAAAATGAGTAAACCCATGGTAACTTGCAACTGCAAGTTTACTTAATTTTGTTAATTTACATAATAATATCAAACCAATTTGTTACTTACTCATTTTTAAAGTAAAATCAAGTAATTGATTTAAAAGCAAGGGCCTTACTCTTTTTTTTAACGTAGTCAACTTTTCATGTCATGATTTGGAGACAAAGAGACTTAAGACTGCGAAACAAATGATGGATTTATTAATAATAAAATATTATGCAACAAAAATTTAAGACAAGTCTTTTGTGTCTCCAGAATGTGTCTGTAAAGTTTCAGCTCAAAACACCCGTCAGATAATTTATTATACCTTTCAGAATGTTTGAATTTTCTGCTCTAAACATTATGTAGCTGTTTTTGTTGCCTTTAATGCATATGAGCTAATTCTCCCCGCCCACCGTTCCCACGTGCCTGTCAGAGTGTGCCTCAATCTCCGGCTGTGTCAGATAAACAGCACAGTGTCAGCCATAAAGGAAGCAGATAATCCCTACTTTTTAACATTTTCTGATTGAAGTTGACTCACTAACAAATCTTTCCATATGTGTAACAACAAAAACATGTGTCAGATTTTTTGGTACTATATGAAGAGCTGTTGTCTATTGATTTGGATAGCTTTCCTGTGATTCTCTTTTTTTTCATATTCTTTTATAATTAAAATTTACTCACCCCTTTCTTTGTTTTGTCAGTCTTTTTTCTCTCTGCAGTTATTGTAACTTGTTTTTTCCCTCTCTTATTTGGATCTCCAGATTGTGGTTGTATATTTTCATTCATGAATAATAATAATTTTTAATAAGTAAAAAAAAAAAAGGAAGCAGATCTCACGTAACATTTGTGAGAAAAACTACAGTTGGAACTTTCCCAATAATTATTTCATGTATTAATTAAGTTAATTCAGGCCTTTCTGCAAAGATGAGTCCCACACAATGTTATTACAAAGTTCACAAGTTCACACACACACATGGACACACCGACACACACACACACACACATACACACACACACATACACACAGAGAGAGCTTGCACATTTTTTGCTTGGCAAATGTGACAGGATACACATTAATATCCACTTCTGCATGGACATCTGGTATGTTAAAGTTCAAAATAAGCCTGATTTAATGTCCACAAATTGGGATTGAAGCGTCTTTTTTATAATTGCACTGACATGCGGCTGTGGTGATGAATTACAGCGACTTTACCGTCTTTAACTTACTTTATTAAAAACATGCACTGTTTTAAAACAGCACTCCTACGTCACATTGTGGTGGGCCTCAAAATGGGAGGGATTTGGAGCCTATTTTAACGCCGAGAAAAAAAAAAATTGGCTTGTTGGGTTTATATCACTGCAATATGACTGTAGACTCGCTATGCCTCCAGTTCTGTCCAAACAGCTTACAAAAGATGATTTTCATCATATGTGCCCTTTAACTGAAAAAGCAAACTAGACTGGGCTGGCAAGGCAGAACAGGTACAAGGCAGAAACGAGAACAGAAGGTAAGCATCTACGACAAACTGGCTCATACAGCAACCATGAGGAAGCTTTAAACAAGAACAATGCAAGAACAGATGAACTGAATAAATTGATAATGGGGATTGGAAAATAGACAGGAGAGCACATGGCACAAAAAGCCAAACGAATAGGTCGAAACGAAACACGTTAAATGCGTGTTTAATCTCTTCGCTCTAAGGATCGACTCTATTTTCAAGTTCCACCATCACACTTGAAACACTTGAGCTTTTTCAGTAGCAACTCCAACACTTTGGAATTATATTGCACTCTGCTTAAGAACGTCTCCAACTTCTGAGTTTTTTCAGAGGTCACTGAAAACACACTTTTTTTCTATAGCTTTTAATCACGTGTTGTGAGTTTATGTACTCATGTATTATGTGTTTTTATGTACAGCACTTTGGTACCCATTGTAGTTGGTTGAAAGTGCTCTAGAAATAAATTGAGTTGAGTTGAGTGTTCACATGAAACAAAATACTAAAACACGTGGCTGCATTTAAACATTCTTTACAATGCCGAAACAAGACTCAATGCAAGACACAAGTACACGATAAGTCAAAGTACACTTTCCCTATGCTGCGCTATATAGATCCCAGCACCAACTGAAACTGAAACCAACTTTCCTGAAGCAATAGGATCAAAATAGTATGCCATGAACAAAAAAACATTAACAACTCAAGCCGAGCACATCATCCATGACAAGACAGAACTAGTGCCTAGCCACCAAAACAAGATCGAAGTGGCAGAGCCCTGGCAATTTGCTTTTTACAATTTATATGTACTATAAGAGTCCAGAATATACAAGTATGACTTAATTATGCAGATAGAAATTGCAACAACTCTTTGGAGTGTAGATATGATTAATTCCAATACCATTTTTGCTTACGCAATCACCAAACACCATTCTGGATGAACATTTTACTACTGTTTCTCTCGATATAATCCTGACTCCTTGTTCTCTTTTAGACGTCGTGAAATTGTTGCCTGCTTGAAGAAGGTATTGAGAAACACAAGAAATACTGCAGTTTGTTATTTGTTGCTGAGACATCAACTCTATAATAGATCTCTCCAATACACAGCAAATACATTTTATATTTAGTGCAGTGAATCCAGAGCTGCAGAAGACCTTGAACATAACAGCCATTTTACTCCCGGCAAAATAGAAACCGAAAGCTCTTACACTTCCAATCACGCTTCAGTAAATGATTCAGGCCATCACTAAGATATAGCTCTGGAATGAACAATTTTTTTGGAGTAATGGGATGACTTCTTCCCCAATCCATGTTTCAAAATGTGTATTATTTGCTGTGGGATGCTATGATGTACTTTCATTATTTCCGTAACAAGCATCCACACGGAAATGAAAATTATGTTGATCACCTGGGAGTCATTTCCATGACTAGTTTGGATAATCTACAGCATATTCAGCATTGTACATGCAATCAGTGTTATGGTAAATGAGTAACAGTAATGAAAATAAAGGGTGCATTTACATAATAAAACATCTGCCCATCTTGCTTTTAACCAAAATAATATGCAATAGTACTGTAAGCGCAGCCACCTTCAGTGATCATTTTCCTCTAATAGAATTGTTCTCACCATAATTTCAAAACATTTATTATTGGGGAGTTATTCAACATGCAGCTGTACAAAATGATGTATTCAGTACAGCATAGGAAAAAAGACTATAAGAAAATCTAGTCAACAAAGGTTTGGTTTTTGTGTTTCTTGCCTGGTTTTGGTTTTTAGATACAGGTAATTTATATAATTATTTTATTAAGAAACTTTATAATTTCACACTATGAATTATCTATTAAGCATTAGCAAACAGTAAATTCATTTCTTAAGCATTTACTCTACATTAATAGATGTTAATAAGTGGTTTATAACTGCACATACAAATGCTTTATTCTTGACTATTAAGCATTAATTATTACTGATTAATTTTTCATGACTAAATTAAGTATTGCATTATTTGCAATAATAGCAATACACTTTGCTCATCCTGTTTTTTTTTTTTTTTAAGAAGCTATGAAGCCCCCCTCTTTCGGTTCAGGTCTACCCCAAAATCTTTTCATAAAATGCTTAATAATGGGTGTGGAGTGCTGCGAGGAGAGCCTGTCGTGGGCGTGGCCGGCAGAGCAGGGGAGAAAGAGGGGAGCAAACAACTGTTGTCAGTTGTCACAAAATGAGACAAACCGTGAGGAGACACATGATTTTATATGCTCATTTTTTTTTCTCGTTCAAACTACTTATTTAAAATGAGCTGAAACAACACAATTCTTGAGATTTCATTGGGACAACTTAATTTTTTATGTTCAATCCACATAAATTAGTTAAAAGTGTTAAGTTAACTTAATCAATTTGTGTTAGGACATGATTGAATTGTGTGGAACCCTGCATTTTTTACAGTGTAGCTTACAAAGTTAATATGCTGGGAAATAAACAGTAAGTAATTTAATGCTCTGCTAATATAATATGACCACAATTTGTTATATCATTTTAAAGATGTTTTATCATGTTTATATAAACACTATAAAGAAGGAAGGACTTCGCTCTTCCCGAATCCTCGGGTCTGAATGCAGATGCAGTGGATGGCAGTACAGCAGGTCTCTTGCCCTGTCTATTCCCACCCTTAACTCTGCCAGTAATCTGGAGGATTTTAAAAATAGGCGAACACTGCAGCACAGATAAAGGCGATGTGTCTGAATGGTAATGAACTCAACTTAATAAAGACAAATTCCGCCATTCTCCAATTGTCGTACAGCTCTCCTGACAAAAATGTTTGCTGCAAACCAACAGCTTTGCTGTTTCGGCCCTGACAGAATCGCAGAGAAAAACATGCAACAAACCTCGTGGATCATGGAAACAAACACATACGGCCCATGCCGTGCATGGTCTCACAGCATTGGTCTGCCTTGCCTTCGGAAAGCATGTGCTTTCATGAATAATTATGAAGCAGGGTGTTCTAATAGGATAATAAAACTCTACTATGAATAATAATAAAAAATTATTTTAAACCGGAAGATAAATTTAGCTGACAAAAGCTCAAAATTATCCAGTTTTCCCCACAATTAAAGCTGACAAGTGCTAATGTTGTCCTAACTGATCCTCAACACACACAAATCTGTTAAAATCTCAAAAGAAAACTACTCCAGGGTGTCTTGAAGCTTTAATTACAGTGGCATTGGCATTGATGATAAATGTACAGGATTAGTCAAGTCACAGTGGAGCTAAAGTCCGTTATGTTTCATTTATTTTTTATTCATTTTATGTTATATCATTCTGAACTGAGGCCACATTTTTTGTTCTGCGATCACGCACTTCCTTTGTGTAATGAGGTGTACATTTGGTGGTTCTAAAATAAAATACTGCTCAAACCAGAAGCTTTTTGATAAAATGTGATCGACATCAGATATTTCTGTCTGTTATTGAACTATGGCTTGTATTCAATGAATAATAGCCTGGAGAAATATCACTTTTTACATAATCCGCAGCGTAGTTCCATACTTATATTACTTTGTGTAGATTTACTTAATAAGTACATATGCACACATTGACTTCATTAAAGTCACTAAAGCCTTTAAGAGTGACTAGTACTGAGTCATACAAGATGTTTTGATATTACATGTGCTCCTTGAGCTGAATGAGAATGCTAATGAATAGTTTTCTAGACATTCTAGACCTCTTTGATTCAATTAATGTAATTGAAGAGGCCTGACAAGTGCAGACCCAACTAAAATCGGCTTTAATTAAATGTGTTAAATAATATACTTGATGCAAAACATGCGGCTATCTCCAATTTTTGTGTGCAGCTCTTATTTTTGGCTTCACTTGCCATGAGAGCTTTTACCTCGAAGTGCCTCATTATAACAGATGCTGTGTTTATATGAAAGATCTTCAAAACCGGATGTAACAAGTCACTTTAATTAGACTTGGTTGTATACCAAAGTCTCAGAAATCCTGAACATATATTGCTGCAAATCTTTATTAAGATTCTACATTAATTCACTGATTGATGATTGGAGATTTCAGTCACTTTAAATTACATTTTTTCTGCCACCGGACTATTTCATTGTCATGCTGTGTGTCTGTTCGCACTGCTGAACATGTGAAAATGATGTGTGCTCCAGTGCATCATGTGGGCGATTTATCTATTGTGCTCTATGGAGAAGCAATTGCAGTGATTTACTACAGACACTGATTAAGCCTAATTGAGCATTATGACACGCTATCAGGGGAGTGTTAATGAGAGGTTGTCGTCATGGCAAAATGCAAAATCAACCACTGAGCTCTTCTAACTGGCGCAGGGACTAAAACATGCAGGGTCGACTTGACCATGGTGAATTTAAATGCTAATGTTTTCCATTTAAGTATTATTAGTATAATTGTGATTTATTATTATTATTATTATTATTATTATTACATAAAGCCCTTTGAAATTAAACAGGGTGGGCCATTTATATGGATACACCTTAATAATGGGTGATGATATTAATGTCCTGTTTGTGGCAAATTGGTATATGTGAGGGGGCTCATGAAAGAATAAAGTTACGTTAAAACCAAGCACACCATTGTTTTTCTTGTAAAATTCCCAAAAAGTTTGATGTGTCACATGACCCTCTTCCTATTAATAAACAAAAGTTGGATCCAATATGGCCGACTTCAAAATAGCCACCATGGTGACCACTAATCTTAAAAAGTTTGCCCCCTCACATATACTAATGTGCCACAAACAGGATGTTAATATCACTAACCATTCCCATTTTATAAAGGTGTATCCATATAATTTGGCCCACCCTGTGTATTATAAGTTTTGTATATATATATGTATACACTCACTGGCCACTTTATTAGGTACACCTTACTGGTACCGTGTTGGACCCCCTTTTGCCTTCACAACTGCCTTAATGCTTCGTCGCATAGATTTAACAAGGTACTGGAAATATTCCTCAGAGATTTTGGTTCATATTGACATGATAGCATCACACAGTTGCTGCAGATTTGTTGGCTGCACATCCGTGATGCGAATCTCCCGTTCCACCACATCCTATATATATAATCATATATGTATATGTATATGTATATGTATATATATATATATATATATGTATATATATATATATATATATATATATATATATATATATATATATATATATATATATATATATATATATATGTATGTATTAGGTATATGTACATATATATATATATATATATATATATATATATAAGATCAAATAGAGCACATTTGGGATGTGGTGGAACGGGAGATTCGCATCATGGATGTGCAGCCGATTCATTAGTTGCCGGTTCATTCCGCTGTGGCGACCTCTGAAATAGAGACTAAGCCAAAGGAAAATGAATGAATGAATAAACATTAATAATTAATTAAAACCAACCTTAGAAATTTCCAATTAATCTGTAATCAGGATTTTCACTTGAAAAAACACTTGAAAATATGTCTCTGCCTAATCAGAGTCAACATGACTCTCTAATTCACGAAATCAGAATTTTATTTTGCATTTAAACATTGCTATATACACATTTGACTTTTTGACAATCACAGTTTTTAACCTTTCCGACCTTTTATAAATCCGTTCCTTCACCATATGTGCAGTACATGCTACATTACGCAACTTTTGACATGATTTATTTACCCACGTCCATTTTGCTTCATTTCTAAAATAGGCTTTTCACTGTTTTCTGACATAACTTTATACGAGAAGTTTTTCAAAAAAAGTTTCACATTAACCTTTAATTAGCTTTTTTCCTCTAAATGCTATTCCAAAAATAATCCTGCTAGGTTCCTACTCAAATATTTCACAGCGTGTAATAAGAACTTTGATTAATGATGCATGCATTTCGAACAGTACGGCCTCCTTCACTGGACCATCATAGCAGAAATCTAATATTGAACACATGGTAACAAACTTACGGTATCGGTCAGTAAACATTGACTGAGCCTCCAGCACCTCCTTATTAGTAAGGAACTGTCAAATCGCACATCAATTATTGATTCATATGCCACTTTTTTTTTTGGTCAGACTGCAACTACAGAAAAGGCTTGTTTAGTAATTTATCACGTTTCATGGTGATTTATTGCATTCTGGTTTGTAAGTGGTAAACAGAAGATGTTATTTTGGCAACCGCATGTCTGACTGCTATCACTATTTGGGTTTGAAGGAGTCCTGTCAATAAGCCAAAGAAGACCAGCATATGCGTCTTCTGAAATTATGAACATAACAGAAGTAGTTAGTAGCAACACTGTTGATTCAGATGTATTTATTTATTTATGCACTCTGAGTCATGTCTCAATAAAACAAAGCTACCTATTCAAATATGATGGTTGTCTTTCATCTTTAATCGAGCTGTAGATTGATGGTTGTTCTTCTTCTGTGTACGAATTTTGGAAGCATTTGTTCTTTTAGATTTCAAAGCAGTCATGTGTGCTGTGTGTTGATACTGGATTGAAATGAACTGCAGGTAAAGGGAGGGCTGCACGAAAGTCACGTACACCTGCTCAGAGCAATAGCCTTGAACCTCTGCAGACCTGCTCATACAGGGTCAATGACGTGAGGTTTTTGTTGCGTGATCTAAAAATATATATTAAATGCTATTCAGAAAAATGAGCTCAAATGCTAAATTGAAATGTATTGTAGTTGAATTGTGGTTTGAAATGTGAGGCATGAACTCAAAGATGTCTACAGGTTAAAAATGAAGGACGATGAAAAGCTATTATTAAAAAGATATTAATAATGCTTTATGGCACGCTTTGAAAAACTCCAAAAATAATGGAAAAACCAACGAAAAATAATATTAATCATACATTCATTCATTTTTTTTCGGCTTAGTCCCTTTATTAATCAGGTGTCGCCACAGCAGAATGAACCACCAATTTATCCAGCATGTTTTACGCAGCAGATGCCTTTCCAGCTGTAACCCACCACTAGGAAACACCCATACACTCTCATTCACACACATATACACTACAGCCAGTTTAGCTTACCCAATTCATCTATAGCGCATGTCGTTGGACTAGTGGGAGAAACAGGAGCACCCAGAAGAAACCCACAAAAACACGGGAAGAACATGCAAGCTCCACACAGAAATGTTAACTGATCCAGCTGAGACTCGAACCAGCGACCTTCTTGCTGTGAGGCGATCATGCTAGCCACTGCGCCACCGTGACACCCTTATTAATAATAATCAGAGATAATTAAAAAAAGAGTGTTACTGGGTGTTATTACAAGACTTTTTGGAACTTTTTATGACTTAACTAAAATTAATAATGAGATTGTAATCAATGTGAGTTAAGTTACAAATATTTGGCTCCTAAATTGATATAGGCAGAAAAGAAAATAATAAATCATAATTTAATTCTTTATATTTTTAAAGAAATATGTATTGCTTGATTATTATTTTGATAACTATTTTTTTTAAACCCATCATTTTTAACAATATAGTAAATAGCTAATAATCAAATAAATAAAAATAGTTACTTGAAATTTGGAATATCCTTTTAAAATGAAAAAGAAATTCTCAGTTTTGTAAAGGAAGACTCAATTATTTGTTTATAGAAGAGTTATAATAAATAAAAACTAGAACCATAAAACTAAAACTGTTTTTGGTAAAGTATAAACATTAATCATTAAGTATAAAATTGCATAAATACATTAAATAAAACTCTTATTATAGATATATCTTCGAACTCTCTGAATATATATTTTAGCAACAGACTCATTGTGAAAACTTACCCCTGTATACATTTCTGGAGAGTACGAATTATGTAGCCAGAGCTACACATAGCTGCATTTTTTTTGCCTTTAAAACGAACGGTATAGGGTGGTATGATTTACTGCGATGGCAGGGTTCGAGTCGAAGAGCGGTTGCAGAAAGCAGGTAAAACACAATCCAAAAAATAAAAGAAACAAGTAAATAACAGGGTGAGAACGTGATAAGATCTGAAAACATGGTAAACATCAGGCGAGGGCTTTTTTTTTGATTGCTTTTTAAAAACACTGTCGGTTGGGTGTAGGGAAGTGGGTGGGCGGGTCAATCAATTATTTTGAAAACACTATCAGTTGGGTTTAGGGAAGGGGTGGATAGGGTTATCGGTCGGTCGGTCAGTCAGTCAACAGCGGCCTCTTGTGGATATAAGCGAGAACAGCCGGTGTGAATGGCACTCGCGAAAGAAATTTGAGATCTCAAAAAGCATACACATCGGCCTCTGGTGAATTCACAAAAAACAAAAACTCAAAAAAAGTACCTCCTGGGACGTATTTCACACTCTCCAGAAATGTATATAGGGGTGCGTATCAATAATGAGCGTCGGTTCATTTTTTATATCTAAATTGTTTTAGAGTTTTATCTCAATTATATCAAAATAACTCTAATTTTTGATTTATAGATAAAACAATATGTTATTATATCCATCAATTTTTTATGAAAACCACTTGCACTGGCAAAGGGCAGTTTCTGTTTTATTAGAGTGAAGCGGTGCGAGTGCTGTAATATGATTGAGCATTGTTTGAAATGTTTTCCTCAGTGTTTGCCACTTGAGCATGGTAAGACATGGTGCTCTTGGATCTTTGTGAAGTGGCTACTAGAGTAAGAAAAAACATTTTAGACATGTAATTAACATTACGCACAACCAAACCTTCTCCACTTAAGAATCTTCCACAATAACTCTCCAACAAAGTCATCCCATAAAGGTCTGTAAATGTTCAAAATGCATTGCTAGTGAATGAAACCCATTGACTTGTTCAGGTGTGACCGCCTTCTGGCCCTGTGATTGGTTTATTCAATCTCCACACTCAATCATCATTGAGTAATCTCATCATTTCTATACTGGCATTCCAAGGATTATCCTTCGATCATTGTGTGCTTCTCCATTGGCCTTAGCAGATGCATCCACAAATACCATCAATTCAGTCATAAGTCTGCTCTTTTCATCTCTTCGGTCGCCAAGACTAGTGATGGGTGGACTGTGTAGTGGAATAATTGCATGCTGGTGCCGTTCCAAAGCACACATACTTTTTCAGCTTATAAGGATTGGAGTGCGTTTTCCCTCCTTGTTCGTGACCCTGCAGTGGATGATTGGAAGGCAGTGAACTCCTCTAGAATAACAGCAGCAATCAGGAAGCCCCTGTTAACATTTGCCCCGGCGCTTTGCTCAGAGCACAAACCCGCGTGATGGATGATGGCCTATACCTGCGTTTGAAATGACATGTGAGGGGAGATCCGAAATATCTGAAAAAATAAAAGAATAAAAAAACAAAAAACAAGTTTTGATTGTTTCAAGCTGCGTTTTAAGCGGCTGCCAAATATTGAGGCAAAACGCCACATACAACATCCATTATTGAGGTAAAATAAATTAAGA
The DNA here is from genome assembly GCF_903798145.1 of Danio aesculapii. Taxonomy (NCBI): domain Eukaryota; kingdom Metazoa; phylum Chordata; class Actinopteri; order Cypriniformes; family Danionidae; genus Danio; species Danio aesculapii. Next base: position 18,706,494 of record NC_079435.1, on the reverse strand, counting down.
GACATTTTTGGAAAGTGGAGCTGCTCTGAAGATGGACTTTTCAATAGCTGAGTGTTTTGAATGTTCACGCAAAAATGAAAATGTATATTTATTTAGCCTTAAAGGGTCACAAAACCCTTTTTTGAGATGTTGACAGTCATATATGTGTCCCACGCTGCTAATATTTCACAAAAAAGTGAAAATTGCTTGTATTTAGGTTATTTCAAGCAAAGTCGTTCTTCCGGTTTGAAAAGAAATCTAGAAGCTGCGTCACGGCGATAAGTTTTTTGTGTAAAATCCAGGGTACAACGTGATGTCTTTGAGTTTTCCTCATTAATTTAAGAGATAGACTTGGTTCGAAATAATCAGCATACTCTGTTGTGTATGAGGTGCAACTTCATTAGTATGCATGATAGCTTCGAAGACTGTAGCTTCTTTTACCTGTTAGAATGTTCAGATGGCAGAGAGATGCCACGTTGTGTTGCCAACTGTAATTAAAACAAGTGGAAGAAGAAGAACTGTTTGGAGACATTGGTCGTCAGTATTTTTATAAATGTACTGCAACGAAGGTTTTGTTTTCAATTCCCCGCTATGAGAGCGCAGCTGAACTCACATATGTGGATTACAGTGATCTGCTAACATGCATCAAAAATATGTTTGCAAAGAACATTTTTTACCTGAGAGCTTTTTGCATCTGGAATTGGTGAAATCCAGATTTACAATCGTCTTCTTAAAAAGACGCGGTTCCAGTTTGTGTTGATTGTCCTGTCTCTACAGATTTAGTAAGTGTGTAATCAGTGTTCCTTATTTATGTTTATTCAGAGGCAAAGTTAGTATCGTCAGTAGTACTCTTTCAGTTTTTAAAGACATACCTTACTCAAAATTATTTAGTTTCTAAGTTTACAGTTGGTTAATATCACTACAAAATGATGGACTGAAAGATCCGCTGTAAATGCTGCTCTCCAAATGTAAACATGTAAACACCTTAATCAAACTATTACTGTTGTGTAGGATTTGTGACAGGATAGTTTATACATACATGGCTTTCTGACGCTATTCTCTGCAACTACCGAGTGCATCTAAGTTACCAAGAAATGCATTTTCCATTTGGCATGCGAAATCAAACATTCCTTTAAAACAACACTCTTCCAGCAGTTTCTCGCATCTAATATCTTGTTTGTCACAGGGGGCATGCATGAAATGTTACTGAATGAAAGTGCCAAACTGCAGTTAAAGTTGACAAATCAACATTTGGCTAATAAATATTTATGATTACTGATGTCCTTGTAAACATAGTCACTATCTATCTCCCCTGCGCCTGTGTGTTGTTTTTGCTCTGTGGAAATCAGCGCATGCTTGAACTGAAACTCCCCTTTTCATGCAAACCCTTCCTTCTTTCGCCACTCGACACTCCCACCTAAACAAAGCAGGACTCACCCTCCTTCCTGACTTTTTTCAAACTAGAGGTGTGAAAACACCCTGCTGAGATGGGGGCTTTCATGGCCCTTTAAGGGGATAGTTCATCCAAAAAAAAATTATTTACTCTTTACTAGCCCTTAAGAGGTTCCAAACATTTATGCGCTTCTTTCTTCTGTTGAACAACAACAAAAAACATATATTTTGAGGAAAGCTGAAAACCTGTAACTAGTGTTGGTGGTAACACGTTATAAGAAACCTGCGTTACGTAATAATATTACTTTTCCAAAGTAATGATTAAAGCAACAAATTACTTTTAAATATAAGTAATATTATTTGAGTATTTTTTTTTTAAGTGTAACGCGAGTTACTTTTATCTCGCTTAATTGGTTTTCACAAAATATATTACGCAATAAAAATTACCATAAGCACCTGTCAGATCACACGAATTTGTCACGATTTCGTCACTATTTCCTTGACGCAGGGTGTCATGGGGAGTCGTAAACAACAAATGAGCGTTGAATAAAAATGACCTTAAACCCCTGTCAGATCACTCAAATTTGTCTTGATTTCTGCATGATTTCCTTGACGTAGGGTGTCGTGGGGATTCGTAAACGACAAATGGGCGTTGTGACAACATTCAATTGTTTGAATGGAGGGTTAGCCCTCATTTTCACATTCTCAATGTTGACAGGTATGCCATGTAAATCAGCTCCTGCAGAGCTCAGTGTTCATGATGGGGTTTTTACAGATTAAAGAGCGCCATTTACTTGCAAAGAATCAAATAGCTATTTTGTCAACTGTTACATACCTGTTACAAGTGTGTTAAAGTGTGTTTTATGTAGCATAATTTTGTTTTTACTTCATATTTTGAGATTATACAATCTAATTCAAATATAAAATGCTATGCTGCCGTTGTGGCTTGGTATTCTGGGAAATTTTCTTGGTTTCGAGTGTGGTACTAAGAAAGCTCCATTCGAAGGGGTATCTGCCCCTTCCCCTTAGCCCTACACCTTCAAGCTAAAGAGAATTGGGACACCCCTACCCCTCCACATGTCGCGGGGGAAGGGGAAGGGCTAAGGTATAGAATTTGGATTGGGCCTTAGTTTAGAATATAGGTCCACCCTGTTTCACCAAGGTCTATCCACTTTAAAATTTCTGGCCTCATTTCTGCATGTAACCATTAACTTTCATAGAAGGAAAAATAATCATTATAGATGTCTATGAGTTTCCAGCTTTCTTCAAAATATATATTTTTTGTGTTCAACCAAAGAAAGAAACTCAAACCTGTTTGGAACACGTGAAAAGTGAGTAACCGATGACAGAATTTTTAGTTTTGGATGAACTATCCGTTTACAGTAAGTGATTCCAAAACCTTTATTTAAAAAAATATATATTTTGGCGATTGTTCGAAACCTATAACCATTTACTTCCATAGTAGAAAAAAAACAAATATTATGAAAGTCAATAGTTACTGATTTCCAACATTTGATTTCCAAAAATATTTGCTTTTGTTTTCAACAGAAGAAAGAAACTCAAACAGTTAAAGGTGAGGGAATCTTGACAGTATTCTCAGTTTTAAGTGAACTATCCCTTTAAGTTCCTGCCCCTGTAATGCACTTTGAATCCTGCCAGTCAGCCAGAGAACAAAAAAAGAAAGGCCTCCCTCAAGGCAAGTCTGTTTAAACTCTATAAAGCAGACAAAAGTGCTTCTAGAGTATCAAGCTTTATAACATGCCATCGTTATGGTGGTATGTTACATTCCTGGTGATTGATGATTGAACAATTACAAGCACTAATGATTAGCTCTTTAATTATTGCTGTGAAATTGCTCCCGCTGATGAGGAATTGATGAAGCCGCTCATGTTCATACAGATAAAACCAAATTTCGGTGTTAGTAAACGGAGCACAATTTTGCCTCTCATGTGCATGGGTTTGTATGAGCAGCTTCAAGAAGTGTTGATCAAAATGTCTTGTTTATAAAACAAATGTATGATATATCAAAATCTGCTAAAACATTTATAACTTTACACATGTTTTGTTGTCCATTTTTATCAATTTAATTGAATATTTCACCCAAGAAATTAAAATTCTGTCATAATATACTCTCTCTTTACTTGTTCAAATCCTATGAGTTTCGTTCTTCTGTTAAACACAAAAGAAGATATTTTGAAAAATGCTTGCTGCTGGGACCCATTGACTTCCATTGTATTTTTTTAACTATGGAAGTCAGTGGGTGCCAGCAACCAGCATTCTTCAAAATATCTTCAAGTTTAACATAAGAAACTCCTAAAGTATATAATTGCATAATAATGCGATAAATATGACAGAATTAAAATGTTTGCGTGCACTATCCCTTTCATGTCAATAAAAGTACTAATATCTTTCAATTCATTCCAAAAAGAAAATTACTGACTCCAGATATTTGTACTCTAGTGTATAATGTTACAAAAGCTTTTTTTATTTCCGAAAAATGCTGTTCAACAGATCTTTCTATCCATCAAAGACTATGAAGAAGAAAAAAAAAAGCATTTCAAAGACATTCCCCACACCATACACCAGCAGATTGAGCCTTAGATATAAAACAGGATTTATTCATGCTTTTCTTTTTGTTCAATCCAAATTCAGAGCAGAAATCTGAACTTATCAGACCAAGTAAACGTGTTCCAAACTTTTGGTGAGCTTGTGTGAAATGTAGCCTCATTTTCTTTTTGATGAGCTGACAGGAGTTTCTCCGATGTGGCCTCTTGTTGTTGTAGCTCATCTGCTTCAAGGCTTAATGTGTTATTTTTGTTATTGTACGAGTTACTGTTGATCTCTCAACAAGTCATTTCACCAACAGAACTGCTCCACACAGATTATTTTCTATATTTTTTTGACCAGTCACTATTCTACATGTATATATTATATGTATTTTTTATGATATGTATTTATTATATATTTTATTATGTTTTTTTTTTTTTCATTATGATTGCTTTTTATATAGAAAACAGTCAAAGAGCACTTTACATCGCTCACTCTACATAATGATATTTTCTGTTAAACACAAAAGAAGATATTTTGAAAAATGTTGGAAACAGGTAGCCAATGACTTCCATAGTATTTGTTTTTCCTACTTGTGATGTTAACCAGTTACTGGTTTTGTTTACTTATACTTGTACTTAGAAGCATTATAGTTTTGTCTTGTTCAAGATGCCACTGTTTGCGTGTGTTTGTGAATTATATTAGGGAATAAATATGTGGTATATTAGATCAAATGATCCATAGTTACAATTTAAATACTTGTATGCTATAGTTTAACTTTAATAAGCTCTCATATCCTGAATAGGTCCCTTGTATCCATATTGCAGACCTTTTTGTCTGCTTCTGTCTGAAATCAGTGTGTAAATTTTTACAGAATATAATCACTATTTCACTGAGGAGCATACAACTTGATAGGGTAGTGCCATGGCTGATACTGGAAGCTTGTTGGACATGGATAAGTGGGGCAGGGTTTGTGAAGAATCAATTTAGCTGCGCATCTGACTGAGACACTTTTTCAGAAGTGCTAGGTTTTTTGGTGCTCATCAATGTTCAGATGGCAGCATTCACATTGATATTACTATGTAATATTAATGTAAACTAAATGTTTCAATTAAATAATAGTTCACACAAAAATGAAAATTCCCAGTTAACTTATACATTATGTATTATACAGTATATATTAACACTTATTCATATTACACTACCTTACAAAAGTCTTGTCGGCTATCCGATTTTTAACAACAACAAATAATAACTTGACTTCTAGTTGATCATTTGGTATCAGAAGTGGCTGTAGATTACACTTATTTTACCAAATTAAAACATGATCATGCCTTGATTTTTAATTTTTAACTGGGCTGGCCAATCCTGGAGCACCTTGACCTTCTTTGCTTTCAGGAACTTTGATGTGGAAGCTAAAGTATGAGAAGGAGCGATATCCTGCTGAAGAATTTGCCCTCTCCTGTGGTTTGTAATGTAATGCGCAGCACAAATGTCTTGATACCTCAGGCTGTTGATGTTGCCATCCACTCTGCAGATCACTCCTGCGCCCCCATACTGAATGTTACCCCAAACCATGATTTTTTCTTCACCAAACTTGACTGATTTCAGTGAGTATATTGGCTCTATCTTCTACAGTATTTGTTATGATTGGGATGCAGTTCAACAGATGATTCATTTCACTTTTCCAAATGATCAACTAGAAGTCAAGTTATTATTTGTTGCTCTCACAACTGGGAACGACGACAAGACTTTTGTCTGGTAGTGTATGTGAAAAGACGCTCATAGTGCATACTTCATTATATGTGCACAGAACTGTTTGCTCAGGCTTTGAAAAACAGGTAATAAGTTGTAAATAATGTTCAGCTTGATTGCACCGAGCAATTGTTTCACTTCATGAGACCTCAATGGATCAACAGAGCTGCTGGTAGTAAATACAGTCTGTTTTAAATATGTTTTAGCACCCACTGGATTTCATTATACAGTATGGAAACCAGAGGACAATGGTTCCAGCTAAAACGTTATAGAATAAAGAAAGTCCATTTACATCTTGTATAGCCTGAGGGTGATAAAAATAAATTCTTTTTAGAGGCTGCTGGTTTGAATTCAAGAAGTTCTTTATTTATTTATTTGTTTGTTTGTTTGTTTGTTTATTTATACTTTAGCAGGATATTAACACAGGTTACATTAAGCTATGTTTCGTATAAAAATGCGTCATACATAATACAGTGATAATGATACTAATAATATAGTCAATATGTGTGCGTTTTTGTTGATTTCTTATTTTATCATATTGTTGTCGCATCATTGTTGATTGCAAGCCTGTTTCCTTTATATCTCATTTCATCTCATTTTAAATTGGCCCAGCGTGAAATGGATAATTGAGTCCTGCACTAGGTCTTCATCAGTGCTGCATCTCATCAAGGAAATGGTCATTTCCTAAAAAAAAAGAATAATAACAACCTTGAAGTTATTATGTGCTCCTGAAGGTTCATGGAAATGCTGTTGGCCTGCAGATTAATCATAGTGTTTTCGGCTGCTGACTAAAAATATCAAAGGAAAAAGTTTGAGAGTGAAAAGAACAACAAATGAAGTCAGTGCCAAACGAGTCTCAGTTCTGTTTTGCGGTAGTGTTGTTACAGGAGTTACAGCATACATTGAGTTTGAATTGGCCTGTATACCTTTATACACTGCAATAATGAAGTGCTGAGGTTTAACAGCTGACTGAGGCTTGCGTGGGTTATTTAGAGCACTCGCTGGTGTTTCTTATCTAAGTGATTTACAGTACATTAATTACAGCGCCAGATCTCCTGCAGCTTCCTGCGGTTAATTGTCTTGTTGAAGAACGCCACGGTTCTTGGTTTCTACAACCTCCAATTTTAAGCTGCAATTTTGTCAGCATAGGTTACATAACCCATGATATGGATTGTTAGGTTGGCTATCAGGATCTTCACAGTTTCCTTTCTTTTGTATACTTTCTGTTAAGTTTGTGTCCTTTCTTTTCTTCTGACAAACTTTCCTGTCCTGTCCTCTTGCACCATTTCATTTCCTCTGGCAGTTTTTAAATCCTGTTGTTTTCCTTTCTTCTGTTTTGCTCTTCTCCTTTCCTCTTTTGTTCTTTTCTTTCCACTTTCATGAGTTTCATTCTGTGCATTTTTACTTATCCTTTTTCAACTTGCATTATTTGTTCTCCAGGACCGTAAACCCTAATAAGTTGAGACGATTTAAATGATTTGAGGAAAGTGATTCCCTTAGTTCCTTTGAGTAATGGGAAATCGACAATTCAATGAATTGAGTTGACCAAATGAGGTCTCTTCATTGAATAACTTAAACGTTTAAGTACAAATAACTTAAATATTAAAGTACAGATAACTTAAAATAGCTAATAGACTAAACTTTTATATTTTTACTAACTTACTCCCTGGGCCGTTTATAACGAAGTTGATATGTTGGTGTTTCGTAACATCTAATTTTTACGAGGTGGGTCGTTCAACGCTCAACTCCCAACCTGGAGGACCAGGACATACACTACAGACAATTTAGCTTATTCACATAGCGCATGTTTTTGGACTTGTGGGGTAATCTGGAGCACCTGGAGGAAACCCACCCATATTGATTAAAAGTTTTTTGCTGCCTAATGAGTAAGATAAACACACCTGTTTAAGTTTTGATGACAAAACTTGGTATTTAAGTAATGTCAAGTTATATCAACTTAATAGACAACAGCGGGGTTTACAGTGTGTATCCTCCTGTATCCTTTTCTTTTCCTCCTGACACCATTTGGATTCCTTTTTTTATTTTGTTTTCCCTTGCACTCTTTCCTGTGCTTTTATTTAATCTCAGATATTTAGATTTTCTTTATTTTCCCTCCTTCACTATTTCATTTTTCTTTTCCCTTTGGACTCTTTCATTACACTTTCCTCCAGCAGTTTCCTTTTCCTTTTCTCCTTTTTTCTTAGTTTCCACTTGCTCCACAGTTTCCTTTTTCCTTTCCACTTGCACCATTTTCTCTTCAGTTTCCCCTTGCACTGAGTCATTTTCTCTTTCGTGTATTTTTTCCTTTGCTTCTACTCTTTCCTTTTCATCTCCTCTTGCACTTTTTCATTTCCTCTGGCAGTTTTTTTTATTCTGTTGTTTTCCTTCTGTTTTGCTCTTCTCCTTTCATATTTCCTTTTCTCTTTCATGAGTTTCATTTTGTTCATTGTACTTATCGTCTTTCACCTTGCTTTCTTTGTTCTCCTTTTCATCCTATATTCTTTGCTTCCTTTCCTCTTTGGAATTTTCCATTATTTTTTTCATGTTTTCTTCCACTCTTTCCCTTTTATTTTATATCAAGTATTTGAATTTTCTGTAATGTTCCTCTTTTTTTCTTTTCCTTTTATACTCTTGCGTTACACTTTCCTCTTGCAGCTTCCCTTTCCTCTTCTCTTTTTTCTTAGCTTCCACTTGTACTGTTCTTCCTCTTTCACAGTTTCCTTTTTCCTTTCCACTTGCACCCTTGTCTCTTCAGTTTCCTCTTGCACTAATTTCTTTTCTCCTTCCTCTTGCATGCATTTTTTCCTTTGCTTCTGCACTCTTTCCTTTTCATCTCCTCTTGCACCATTACATTTTTTTCTGGCAGTTTTTTTTATTCTGTTGTTTTCCTTTTCTCCTTTCCTCTTTTGCTCTTTCCTTTCCTCTTTCATGAGTTTCATTCTGTTTATTTTACTTATCCTCTTTCAACTTGTATTCTTTGTTCTCCATATTCTCCTGTATCCTCTGCTTCCTTTCCTTTCTTTTCCTCTTTGACACCATTTCCATTCTTTTTTATTTCCCTTGCACTCTTTCCTTTGCTTTTATTTAATCTCAAATATTTACATTTTCCTGTTTTACAATTTAATTTTCCTTCCCTTTTAGACTCTTGTGTTACACTTTCCCTCTTTTCTTTTTCCTCTTACATGTATTTTTTTCTTTACTTCTGCTCTTTCTTTTTACTTTTCATCTCCTCTTGCACTCTTGCATTCAGTTTTTTTTTTCATTTCCACTCCAAATTTTTGGCTTCCCTCTTCCACTCTATACATTTTCTTGGTATTTCCTCTCACACTATATTTCTATTCCTCATCCATGTGTTTTCCTTGCACATCGTTTTTTTCCCTTTCTACATCCTTTTTATCCTCTTCATCCTTCTCTTTTATTACTACATCCCTTTTTTGACACGGGTAGAAATACAGAAAGGTAAGGAATATTTTTATATTTCTGAGAATCATAGATTGATAATGCACAATGACAATCATATTGATGTGTATGTCAGCCTGTATCAAATTGAGAGACAGCTCTCAGATTTTTTTTTTTCGTTGTTGATTGTTTGATCATTGTGAAGTGGTGAAACATCCTGTTTTTCCTCTTCCAGGCGTGGTGACGTGATATTCTTGGGTCTTGATTGTTCTTCAACATCCAATAATGACGTGCTGTCATCACTGCTGTTCTTTACTCAAGATGTTTTTTCAGAGGTATTGAAGGTCTTTTTCTTCTGAAAACAAAACTGTGACACGAACACATTAAAAAAAGGAAAATCAAACACAGAGAGTCTAAAAACCCTTTTGTAGGAGGAACTACTTTCTTACACCATTCATTCACATCTGCAGCTGACGTTAGAACAGCAGAAACCGTTGCTACTTCACAAACGTCACGTCAGAGCTATTTGAATGATTCTCTAGCGCAGGGGTGTCCAAACTCGGTCCTGGAGGGCCGGTGTCCTGCTGAGTTTAGCTCCAACACACCTGCCTGGAACTTTCTGGTACATCTAGTAAGAGCTGGATTAGCTGCTTCAGGTGTGTTTGATTAGGGTTGAAGCAAAAATATGCAGGACACCGGCCCTCCAGGACAGAGTTTGGACATCCCTGCTCTAGCGTAATGTCTAAAGTGATGACAAAACAGGTGATTTTGCTGACATTTTAAGATTTTAAGGCTGAACTGCATGAAATGCCATCAGTCTACAGAGATTTTCCAGTATTTCTCTGTTGCAATTGGGAGATCACAATTATTATTCCTGAAAAAGCCAGAGCAAAGCAAACACTATCATACTACTGTTGTATTTGCGATAAGGACAAATGCTAAACATGCAGGCATTTCGTCTGTCTTTTTATTTACTGAACTAGTCTGCTGTAGCAAAAACAGGAGACTTATTAGAAACAGATGGACAACCAAAAAGTAACTCAGGGTTATACAAAGAGTGGCAAGCACAAAATAAATACATTCTAATACGTGAGTCCCCTCTCACATATTAATATATATTACATATATAAAAATTCTTGCACAGGTAGTTCCAGTTAGTTTTGATCACAGTTTGAAATACATGTGCCTATATGTTCCAATGGGCCTAAAAACCTAACCCTAGCCCAAACACTAGTAACCATAATAACTCGGTGACAATTGCTGGAACCAGGGAGCTAAAGGGGATTAACCAACTCGGAAATATGCTTCAAAATATTTGGAAAAGCTAACTAGATGTTATATGAGCTATTAGATATGCCCGTATCATTTACACGAACACACACAATCTTTCTCTTGCACACAATACCCCTGTCTCTCTCTCTCTCTCTCTCTCTCTCTCTCTCTCTCTCTCTCTCGCACACAATACCTCTCTCTCTCTCTCTCTCTCTCTCTCTCTCTCTCTCTCTCTCTCTCTCTCTGTCTCTCTCTCTCTCTCTCTGTCTCTCTCTCTCTCTCTCTCGCACACAATACCTCTCTCTCTCTCTCTCTCTCTCTCTCTCTCTGTCTCTCTCTCTCTCTCTGTCTCTCTCTCTCTCTCTCTCTCGCACACAATACCTCTCTCTCTCTCTCTCTCTCTCTCTCTCTCTCTCTCTCTCTCTGTCTGTGATTACTGATTCAGAGTGGTGACTAGGAGATCTAACATGTAATAACTGACAAAAATTCTGCCAAATATTAGCAAAACTACATTTAAGTATACCCTTATCCCTTACATTTATAAATTTGCATAATAATATAATTTTCCATAAGAATGATATTTATTATTATGATTATTATGATGATGATGATGATGATTATTAATAATAATATCAATAATAATAATAATTATTATTATTTACATGATTATTAATAATGATAATAATAATAATAATTATTATTATTATAACAATAATAATTAATTCATTCATTCATTCATTTTCTTTTCGACTTAGTCTCTTTGGGATTGCTACAGCGGAATGAACCAACAACTTATCCAGCATATGTTTTACGCATGAGATGCCCTTCCAGCTGCAACCCATCACTGGGAAACACCCATACACTATCATTCACACCCATACACTACGGACATTTTAGCTTACCCAATTCACCTGTACCGCATGTTTTTGGACTTGTGGGGGAAACCGGAGCACCCGGAGGAAACCCACGCAACGTTGGGAGAACATGCAAACTCCACACAGAAATGCCAACTGACCGAAGGCTCAAACCAGCAACCTTTTTTGCTGTGAGGCGACAGCACTACCTACTGTGGCCTAATAATAATAATAATAATAATAATAATAATAATAATTTATATGATTATTAATAATAATATAATAATAAATATAATACTGCATGCTTCTGATCAGTTTCATGGTGAAACCTCTGTGTATGTGTGTTTCTTTGTTGGCTAATCGACATGCATGAGCTGTAACTGAACTGAGCCTGGACTGCTCATATGTGCACTGTAGAGATGCTTTCATTTGATGCACTCAGATCCCAAGAAGTATTGATTTTCTTGACTGGATTTTGCATGTTTTATTCCACAAGGCGGATTTAGCCCATTGAATTCAAGATGTAATGGGTTTTGTAATATTATCTGTGCACGTTTGGAATTTATAAAACATTTTCATCTCACTCCCTTAAACCAAGGTTGTACTAATGAGGAAAAGCTAATGCTACTGAACACATTTGCATAATAACCATTTTGTTCTGGGTTTTGTAATCACAGCCTTTAGTTTGCTAAATGTGTGTTCAGCAATTAAACAGTCAATGCTTTTTCCGAGAATATGTGGTATGATGTTATGCTCTCGCTGAACAGTTATCATTTGGTTTTATTTCATTTATCATTACATCATTGTTTTTTCTCTTCAACATTAAAACTTTTGCATTTGCATTTCTCATTACAACTGAATATTTTAATTCTTTTTTTAATGCAGTGGGAAATGGAGTAAGTTTTCTCATTGTTTTCCTAATCAAAACTCTCCCATTCGCTTGTATATTGCACAGGAAGCTGGTTATTATCACAAAAATAAACTGTATTTTGTAGGTATTGTATTACTACATAGTATGTAATATAGTATATAGTATATAATATATAGTACATAATAATAATAGTAATAATATAAATTATAAATATAAAAAAAGTCTAAATATAAACACTGTCGCCTGTGGTTGCAATCAAATAACATGATGCTTCAAGTTATGGTTGTAAACATTTAGGTACAGTATAGTACAGTAGGTAGTGACAAGCAACCATTAAAGTATTAGTTAACCCAAAAAGACAATTCTGTTATTACCTTCATGCCATTCCAGTTAATTTTGACCATACGCATTTTCAAAAACTACACTGCAAACATTTCTCATTCTTCATAGATGGCAACAGTTCAAAGATATTCAAGGACAGGACATTTAACTAAAAATACTGTCAAGACATTCAATGTGATTCCATTGTTTTGACTGTAGTCAAAGCTTCAAAAAGACCCGTTTTGCTGTAAATATGAATTTGTATGCGTACGTAGTCTCTCTCACGTCAGGTGAGAGCTTTGTATGGCACACAAACTTTGTATTGGCCATAGTAAACGTACATCCTAATCTTATGTGGAAGACATAATCCTTTAAATGTGTATTTGTCACTGAATAATTCAAGTGATTTTTCAAAAATGCTGATTCATTCAGCAATGAGACATACAGTATGAAGTCATTATAAGCAGAGTTGGGTGTAACATGTTCAACAGTAACACGTTACTGTATTCTAATAAAATTTTTGGGAAATGCAGTAATGTTGCAAATTAAATTTAAAATTTGTGTAATTTGATTACAGTTACTAAAGTCAATGTAATTGCGTAACTTATGTTACAAATATAGTTTTTAAATGCTTTAAACTGTGCAACGTCAGTTAATAAGCATGCACTTTAAAATTGCTGGAGAACGCAAGCTGAAATGGTTCTTGACAAAAGTGTTTGCTTCTTCAAGTGGAAATACAGACATTACTTTGATTTCATTGAGCGTAAAAACTAAAATATTGCTGTAAAATGCAGTCTATAAGTCTCTAAAGAACTTTCGAATGCTTTTAACTCAACCAGCAACTTGTGTATGCAATTAAACAGAAAGCATTCTACGACAATACGCGTCAACAAGGTGGACACCGGCGCCCAAAAACATGTTCCAACTCTAACAGTCTAAACAGGCTACATTGACATTATTTGTGCAGAATTGAGAGTGAAGGTGACTTCTGAATGTGAAGAGAAGTGTAACTGCTTATGGGGCCGTTCACATATCATGTCTTTTGCGTACGCAATATGCCAAACTGTAAATAACGAACTTACACGCACAAAAGACACGATATGTAAACGGCCCCATAAGCAGCTATGCTTCTCTTCACATTCAGAAGATACCTTCACTTCCAGGCGCACCAGTTTAAAACCGTGAGTCACGCGACAAAAACTGACCCATCAGCTTCATGCTTTGTTTGGATATACACCTTTCAGAAGACTAATTATCTCAGAAAAACACAGAACAGCCAAACATTGCAGTGATTTTGCATACTATGGATGTCAATGGATACTGGTATCCAGGTTTCTTCGTCTTTTGTCTTCAAAAAAGAGGTTTGGAAAAAAAGAGGTAACAGGTTTGGAACAAGTGAATGATGAGAGAATTTTAAGTTTTGGGAGAATTTTCTTAGTCTTTTGACTTAAGTTGCTGTGATCAACCTATTGTAATGTTTTTCAATTAATATTAAATGACTGCAATTTATTTTGTATTTTTATAGGTATATTTTAAATATTTTAAAAGTAACTTCAAAGTCATCCATTGTAATCAGATTACAATTTTCCAGTAGTAGTCAGTAATTTGTAATATATTACTTTTTTAAAGTAACTTACCCAACACCAATTATAAGGCAGTTATTGAATGAAATTGATATAAAATAAGTTGTTCAATCACGTGGCTCTGGTGACATGCGAAATTCAGATTGAGGGCAGGAAGTAAAAAACTAAATGGGAGACATAGAGGAATGTCCATATTTTTGCGATTTATACCACTAAAGGAGATATAAATAGAAAACCACATATCTTGGGCATGATCCTTATATCGTGGGCTGAGTTTTATACTGAACTGTCTATATTATACTATTTACTATAGTAAATAGTATAATATAGTGTTATTATACTATAGTTATACTATTTGCCTGTCATCGATGCAGTATACACTGTATAAGCTATTACGTATACTATAGTAAATACCAATGTTTGTAAGCATACAATAGATAATTTCTTGAATTAAATTGTCGTAGTAATTATATTGCTGCTGTGGTACAACACAACTGTAATAATAAAATTATTCAATAGACTTGAGTTTTCTTTGCTTTAATTACCATCACAATGCACCAGAGTTTACACTAACATGATTTATTACAGTTTATCAGTTTACTATACTACAGTATTCTATAGCATTCATTAACAAAGAGTTGTTCACATTATACACTTTACTACGTGGTTCAGAAACATGTTTATTATAAATTAAATATGTTTAATGTTTTCCCCATGCGAATATCTTCCAGACATCACGAAATAACAGATGAAAGCATACAAAATTGTTGACGCATAGTCTACACTATCATTTATTTCTTTTTGTAAAGGGGAATGAACTTAATGAATTTACCATCAACAAACATTCACCGCTGCTACGCATCTCAATGTTCATGTTACGGTTGTTCATTCTGCCGAAATGCAAGTAAAGACTTGGATTATTGCAAAACAAGATGGAGATTTCATTGCAGCGATTACATGGCAGGTACGTTATTTCAACACAATCTCACGGCAATTCGTAACTTTTTGATTTAGTGGCTAATTCGTATGAATTCGTACGATCTAATTTGTACGATTTTGTACGATTTGCTCATCCCTCAATGACGGTTGGGTTTAGGGGTGGGGTTAGGTGCCACGCCTCCTTTTTAAAATCGTACAATTTCATACGACTGAACTCGTATAAATTCGTACGAATTAGCCACTAAACTGACAAAACGTAAAATACTTACGTTTTCTCGTGAGATCAGGCTGGTTATTTATATCCTCTGGATTTTGTCTTCAGTGTTTGTATCTGATTTTTATACACATTAACACATTTATACACATAGCTAAGCCTGTAATCTTTATTGGTGCTGTCAAACAAATTATCGCGTTCAAAAAAAGTTTGTACACATGGCCGTATTGAATTTATGTTTAATACATGCCAACTTTTCTTCCGTTTTTCAGCCAGTTTCTTGAACTTTCCCCCCCTTTATGAGCAAAAACTTTTGGAAGTCTATAAAAGCTGTTCGGCATTTCTTATTTTGGCCAATTTAAACTATTATAAACAACATAAAACATAAACATTTTGACGTTCTGATAGAGATTACTATGTGGAAGTACCACTTCCTGCCCTCCATCTGAGTTTCGCACATCATCAATGACGTCATGCGAAGACAACCAATATCGTCACCTTGGAATTATAGGTTCTATCTGCGTTCTGAATGATTTTGAGATATTGAGCTTCAAAGTTTTCGCATTCCATACAGCAAACAGTGTGTGTGTGTAACATTTGTTTTTTAAATAAAAAGTCTTAAAATGTAAACAACTTATAAAAAACATCCCGTAATGTAAAAAAAGTTGTCATTTAATAAGAATATGTTTATAACTCAATTTTGACAAAATTTCAGATAGAACCTTATAATTCTAAGGTGATGATATATCTATATCTATATATCTATAATTTTAAATGTATTTTTAATATATTGCAGGAAATCAAAATGTCCAGAACGTTTGTTAAAATACTTGGTGATCTTGCATCTCTTCTAAAGGCTTGCTGTACGGTGAATAGCAAGCTGTATTCACAATACAACACGACCTCTCAACCTTATTGCTCAATATATTGCTTCTTTTCCTCTCATCTCCAAACCCAGTATTACTGTGTAAGATCTTATAGGGCAGGGTCATGAAATTTTTCTGTCCCTGTCTTTGTCAATATTGCCTCCGCTAGCGGCTAACCTCCATAAAAGCGTCAGGCTGACTCATCACAGCTGCCTTCACTGCTTTATCACCTCATGAACTCAACTCCTTAATCAAACCCCCGCTGGCCACTGCGACTATACGGACTATACTGCAAATATTGTTACAGGAATAGCAAAAAGTCCATTTGCTGTCTAAGCCAAACATTTACTCTGATATCTTACTTTTGTTAGGTGTTTAAAAGGGTCGCATGAGATTTGGCATCCACCATAAAACCTCACACGAAGAGGGACTTCTATTTGTGAGCCGTGTTTGGTTGAAGAATTTGCAGCTTTCTCAAGTTCATTAAAATGAGATAATAGAACGTCATATTGGAGGGTTTGACAACTCAATTTGGAAGTTTATTTAGCAGCTTTTTTGCAGGTGTTGTGTAATCTTTTTAATTGTGTAAAAGAGAATTTGACTTAATTTGTGTTGATACTGTCAGTTTTGGTGTTAACAGTAGCATTGCAACACTCAAGCAGGGAATTCTAATACTCAGCATGGTTAGCAAGAGACTTGCCAGAAGGAATATTGAAATTAATTAATCTGTGTGTTTGAGCAACAGGAAGAAGAGCAAGACTTGTTTCCTGTTAATTTTCTGCTCTGTGGGAATTTACAAACATTTCAAACTTTGTCAAGAAGACCAACAAAAAAAAAAAAAATTTTTTTGCTGCTTCTTCAAACTACGCGTTTAATTAGGATTAAGGATTTGTGTGGAACCCAGCATTTTTTTTTTCATCACAGAGAGGTATATAAATGTATTATAAATCAAAAAGAAGTCGCTATATTACAACAGAGTTTTAATGCCACAATATATATATATACATATATATATATATATCAAAGATTACAACAAAAGTTGTAATAGTCTGAAAAAAGTCAAAATATAATGAGAATAAAACCAAAACATTATGACAATAAAATCTAAATATTATGAGAATAAAATCAAAATATTGTAAGAATAAAATTTAAATATATTGAGAATAAAATGAAAATGTGAGAATAAAATCAAAATATTGAGAGAATAAAATCAAAGTATTATGAGAAATAAATCAAAATTCAGTATTATGAGAATAAAACCAAAATATTATAAGAATAAACTTGAAATATTTAGAAAATAAAGTCTAAATATTTACAAAATAAGGTTGAAATTATTGAATTATTATGATAATAATAATTAGGCATCATTCATTTTCTTTTCAGCTTAGTCCCTTTATTAATCTGGAATCTCCATGGCAGAATGAACTGCCAACTTTTCCAGCATGTTTTACGCAGCGGATGCACTTTAGAGAACATGCAAACTCCACACAGATATGCCAGCTGAGCCAGCAGACTTCTTGCTGTGAGGGAGTCGTGCTACCCACTGCACCACCGTGATGCCCAGTAATTAAGCAGTGCAGTACTATAAGATAACTAAATAAGTAATACAAGGTTAAACTCAATATTTTGAGAAAACAATTAATTGAAATATGAGATTAATATTTTCTACATACAGCAGAAAGAAATATTTATTTTTGCTAAATTGTTGCAAACAATTCATATGGGTTGAATTTAAACAAACAAATTAAATTTAGTAATGTTCAACTTCATTCGGTTGTTTAAATTTAACTCAAATAAATGGTTTGCAACCACTTAACCTAAAAACTTTTTATAATTTCAATTAATCATTTATTTCAATAATATAGTAAAAAAACACAGAATTGAAAGGAAAGCTTTGCATTTTTGCATAAAATGGATGCAGATTAAATCATACTTTAATGATTTATGATTTAAATTGGTTAAATCATAGTTTATTTAGCAATAAATAAAATTAAGGAAATCAATTCAATTCAATTCACCTTTATTTGTATAGCGCTTATACAATGTAGATTGTGTCAAAGCAGCTTCACATAAAAGGTCACAGTAAATAGGAACAGTGTAGTTCAGTTTGTAGTGTTCAAGTTCAGTTCAGTAAGAAAACAATAAGAAATCAATAAGAAAACAGTCCTGAAGGAGTTGAAAACTGGTCAAGAGCCATGTAAACAGAGCAAGGCTGGTGATGTGCGCAGTTATGAGCGTCACCTATGTTCCACACCGGTCTCGAGTCCCACAAAGGAGTGATGACAGCTCATGTTTGGTTTTACTTTCAGTTTAGACGGTATAGTTATCCCTGAGGGTCTGCCACTGCACATTTGTTTTATGTTTATTTATTTATTCAAGTTGTTGAACATTCCTCAGTTTTCCACCTCCTTCTTACCAAACGTTTACTTCATTAAAGTCCATTTGAAGGCTTCAGTCGCAATATTCTTAATCACATCCCTCTTAACTGTAGTTTGCTGGAATAATATGCAAAAAGAAAGTCTTTCGCTACTCAATATTAAGTTAAAGTATAAAGTATATCAGTGTACTGAAATACAACTTCTGTTTCACATAAACTATAAAGCTTGTTAAATACATATAACACTACAACAAATCATTCTGGTCACAATAAATCAAGTTATTGTGACAGACAGTCTTGTTCTTGACAGACAGTCGTGAAAAAAATGTGACACAATGGACAATGAGTACATGAGCCACAATTTAGCTGCAGGACTAATGCTGCCTGAGTGAAAGCACAACAGGCATGCAGTGTTTCTGCTCTGTACACACAGCTTCTGCACTGCTGCCTCTGCATCCAGTGTGAAACTGGTGTTAGACATGCTGATAGCAGACAACTAAAGCAACTCTTCATCCTCATCTTCTCTTGTGCCGCACAACCAACCCCTTCTTTTGAGCAATGCATGGACAGCAATTATGTAGATATGACACTTTTTTCACAGTGTGAAAAGAAGAGCATTTTAGTACAAACAAGCTTTTTGCTATAAATCCATGTGTGTTTTAAATGAGACGTCTTTTTTTTTTTTTTTTTTTTGGATTCACTATGCGTTTTGTAACCTGGTAAATCTTATTTATGCATAGACACCAACATTGCTTATTAACTATGGTTGAAAGGCATAATAGAACCCCTTTAAAAATTTGCCTGTTTATTATATTATAACTAGGCTCATGTAAAATTTGTGCCCACAGAATTTTGGAGACTTCCACAAATTACTGAGCTTGTCATCTATTTGCTTATGCAATTTTTATAACAACGTAATAAATAAATAAATAGTTTTCCACTGCTCACACACACACACACACATATATAGATACGGATATATATTTATACATATACATGGATAGAGCAATACACCCTCCAGCCACTTTATTAGGAACTTTATATATTGCTGACCATGTCCATCCCTTCATGACCACACTGTACTTATCTTCTGATGGCTACTTCCAACAGGATAACGCGCCATGTCAAAAAGCGCAAATCTTCTCAGACTGGTTTCTTAAACATGGCAATAAGTTCACTATACTCAAATGGCCTCCACAGTCACCAGAGCTCAATCCAGTAGAGCACATTTGGGATGTGGTTTAAAGGGAGATTCGCATCATGGATGTGCAGCCGGCAAATCTGCAGCAACTGTGTGATGCTATCATGTCAATATAGACCAAAATCTCTGAGGAATATTTCCAGTACCTTGATGAATCTTTGCCAAAAAGGATTAAGGCAGTTGTGAAGGCAAAAGGGGGTCCAACACAGTACTAGTAAGGTGTACCTAATAAAGTGTCCGGTGAGTTATAATATAATATGTAAGGGAAATATATTAAATGAAATTTTTAAAAGGGTCAAAATGTAGAGAACTATAGAAATAGATTAAATTGTGTTGTATTTTTTTTTTTTTTTTTTTTTATTTATTTAAATATATTATATTTCTATTCCCAAAGATGGGCCCATACTTAGATTCTGTCTGGCCCTACTTACTGTATAACCCATTAGAAATGTCCTGGGACATTGAAGTCTGTGATACCTGGATGACATATTTCATTCAAATATAAATTTTAACTGGTTGTTTTGGGGGATAATGTGGTGTGACTGACACATCGCACTGAAGAAATCCAGAGAGCCGTATAATAAAATGTCAAGAAGACCCATTTCCAAAGTGTGGGACCACTGTGAACAATTGAATTAACTAAAGAATGATTTTTCTCCTTCCGAGTGTCCTCTGCCTGCCAAGTGCCAAAAGAGACAATGTTATGTACAAGTGCGTCACTGTCCAATTTCTTTGGCACGATCAATAGCAAATTCCAACTTTCACCTTTAACAGCAGTTGTAGATCTCACTTCCGGAGCTCTGTTCTTTTAATAGATCAGCATCTCCGCGATGAGGTCATGCTTGATGTGATGTCTTGCTGCCTGTCGAACCATTTCAGCTTGAATTGTGATGTCCAGGAAAAGCGTTGGCATATGTTTTGATCAGAGAGTTAAGGTGCAGCGTATTTAGTACAGGACACCACCAGAATCAATAGAAGCGCCATATTCTTCAGAGAAATATGCATCTGTGGCTTCCAAGTGAAGCTTTTATGCTGAGGCAGGTGCTTAGTGTTTATAAAATATGTTTGGACATAATGGTAAATTATAAAGAAGAGTCTTTGTGCTGTGATTAATTTCCACTTGTTTGGTTTTTACATCTGAAACACCATTAAAGGAACACTACACCTTAAAAAACTAGAGTTAAATAGTAAGATAGCCCAAAACTAGACTAGTCGTCAAATAGACAAATTAGACAGACTTTATATGTGTAGTCATTCATTTCTGTTTATTTGATGACTAGTCTAGTTTTGGCCTATTCTTAGACGTCTATTAGATTTTTACTGACAGCCCAAATTTAGCCTTGTTTTAGCCAAGACGATTATGGTTAGACCTCTATTAGACATCTATTAGACATCTTTTAAAAACAAAAAAAATATTGCTGGGTAGCAGTGCCTGCACTTCAATGTGCATACTTTCCACCCTAAATTATTGAATATTTAAAATGTTTTATACCATTTCGATCAGAAAGGTGGATATGCACATTGATATGCAGGGATATCGTTGGTTCACACGAGTCGTACATAATGGTGAGTCATTCACAAACGAATCGACCCTCTGTTCGAATTAGAAGTGAAAGTAGGAGAGTGGGTGTGTTTCAGGACACAGATTAAATCCAATTTAACAGGGAGAGAGGATAATAATTTCCATGCACCACAACACATGCTCTTTGTCGGCAATGCCTATGCGCTCACTTATCCATCAATGTAGAAAAGTGATAATTTTCATTATTAAAAAAATATATATATATTTCCATACTGACCACCGGGAAAACTCCCGATCGTAGTTATATGTATATATCTTGGGCTCCGGATGACCAGTGCTCCACTGCACTTTGGTCCCACATTCATTTCAAAGGAGTGTTTCCCTGTACTAAAGTGGTGGCTCTATGGACTCATTCCTTCCAATTGACAGCAATAGCGAAACTGACATCTAATGTAAATATATTTGGTTTCATGGGTAGTCATTTCCAACATTCCTCAAAATATCTTCTTTTGTGTTTTACAGATGAAAGAAACCAGTTTGGAACTCTTGAGGGTGAGTAAACGGTGACCAAATAGTTTTTATTTATTTATTTTTTCACACTATCCCCTATATTGGTTTTAACAGCATTAAAAAGCTCAACTGCAAACATGTAAGGAGGTTTAATACCAGGAAAAGCCCAGGTCGAGAAGTTCAGATCCAGATCCATCAATCTCCATGAGCTGGTGTTTAGAATGAGAGGGAGAATCCAATATCGCAGGACGTTTTACACCTTTGCTGTCATAAATCTCATGCATTCTGTCAGAGATGACCTTGATATTTATACTCGAGATGTGTGGTACCCATTACATAAATATCTATAAAAGTATTTGATCTTTTTGCACCTACACATACATATAAACATTGACATTAAATGTAGGGTTGTTATTCATCCCAACCAGGACCTAGATTTGTACCTTATAGAATACTGTCATCTAGAGGTGTGTTTGTGTAATGTTTCCATAGTGAAGAATTGCAGAATGTCTCCATCTGCTGGTGACTGATGGTAGTGCTGCATTGGGTTGTTGACCTTTTAAGGGACAATAATATGTAGAGACTGGCAGAGCAGAGAGACCATCTGCTCTATGTAAAAATCAAGCGATTTGACTGACCAAGGCAATGAAAATATTTAACTGACCTTCAGCTTCATTAGCTTTGGTTAAGGTTTAACATTTGTATTAAATGCATTGCCATCATTTTAAATTCATCTAAGGAAATATAACATTCAAATCAATGGTTCAGTAAAAGTAATTCATGTGTTGGTGCTCTTTGGATAAGGGATTTAGAAAGATACACAAAAAGTATTTTCTGATGTATTTGCATCCAAACTCCAAAGTGAAGCAATCAAACATCAAGAATTATCCAGATCTCTAACAAACAATAAAACCTTTTATTATATACTTCTTGTTCATTTCAAATACTGCATGAAGAAATAATCTGAGCTTCTTACATGTCCAAATCAAAAACCAAGCAAACAGTATTTATATCAAAATCGTTTGTTTGTTTGTTTGTTTGTTTGTTTGTTTGTTTGTTTGTTTATTTATTTAATTTTCAATAATTCATTCATTTTCTTTTCGGCTTAGTCCCTTTATTAATCCGGGGTCACCACAGCAGAATGAACCGCCAACATATCCAGCACATGTTTTCGCAGTGGATGCCCTTCCAGCTGCAACCCATCTCTGGGAAACATCCATACACACTCATTCACACTCACACTACGGACAATTTAGCCTACCCAATTCACCTGTACCGCATGTCTTTGGACTGTGGGGGAAACAGGAGCACCCAGAGGAAACCCACGCCCACGCGAGAACATGCAGACTCCACACAGAAACGCTAACTGACCCAGCCGAGGCTCGAACCAGCGACCTTCTTGCTGTGAGGTGACAGCACTACCTACTGCCCTTTTTTTGATTCTGCAGAAACTAACAGCTGGTAAAAAAAAAGTGATTGAAAATCTGGGTTAATCAACCAAATAGTGATTTTTAAACTTCTTACAGTTTATCTCAGTGGCTTTGGTGCATTTCCCACAACACTGTTTACATTTGCACAACAGTTAATGCATTTGTCAAAACATTTAGTCCTTTGTGCACATCATAGTAGCAGTTTCTCATTCCTTCCAACAAATTTCAAAAGTATTTGGACATGCATCAATTGCTTTCATACAACTCTCTGCTGTTTTATAACATTATCATTTTCTTATGTCATTCAGTCAAAATTAACCAAACTTGTAAATGCGGAATATTCCATATAAAACTAATAGTCCTCATTTCATTACTTGAGTCATTACATACAAAAATGTAGAACTAGTTGACAATCTGTCGCGCAAATTTTCTTAAAAGTTTTAATTTTTTTTTTCCTGAAAATGTCTTCTAAATTGAACAATTTCATGACTGATTTACAGACCTACAGTATATGTTGTAGGTTCAGTTCCAATATGTACTGCAATATTGTTGTTTACAGTTGTGCACAGCTCTACCCAAAGGAAGTTTATGTTTGTTGTAAATAAGGGTAAAATAATTTATTCTTTTGCACAATGCTGTGAATAAATTAGAATTGCAAAGAGCATATGCAGTAAAAATGTGAAACACATATTCAGTGTCTTGTGCTCAGATACCTCACTAGATAGATAGATAGATAGATAGATAGATAGATAGATAGATAGATAGATAGATAGATAGATAGATAGATAGATTTGGCCTCTCAGGGCTCAGGTAACTTATCATTCTGGGTTCAAATGAGTTCTGATGCTGTCCAATCTAAGAAAACTTGTATATATAGTGCAGACAGCACGGGAGGGTAACTTTAATGTTCAGTAAATTATGTCCTTATTGCAATTTACCAATATGCTTGAACACTCGTATTCGTAAAAAAATCATCTTTAAGTTCACTGTAGATTATACTTCTCCATAGATTACATTTAGAATGCAACACAGTTGTTTTAGACACAGATGTCATTTGCTAATATGCTTATGCTACACGGATCTTTAGCAAAATAACACTTCATGCATTCTTTTTAACCACCAAAATTGCAGACAGGAGCTCTAGACCTTTCTGCAAACAAAACCAAATTGATCAATAAACAAATACCGTAACTTACCTTGTAAATATCACATCAGTCTCTTTGAGGAAATGATCGGTTGCTCTCATCTGCTCCCCCCGCCAAGTTTGAATCAATGTGCATGCACATAGATTTACTGACTTTGTGAATTAAGTTTTACAATAAATGTAAAAGAAATATTAAGTAGCTTATTGAATTGAACTTGAGGTTTTAAAGTAAAAAGACAAAATTTAATCGTAAAATGTACTTGGATTATGCTCTCTTTATTTACAAGCCCCCCAAATTTTTTTTTTACAGTGCTGCATGCCTGACATCTCATATCACAAACACTTGCTTCAGGCGACTGGATGCAAACAGATAATTGCACACTGGCAAATGTCATCATGGGAAACTTATCATAAATAATAATCATTTGTTTACTACAGTAAACAAAACACAATTGATTAATTATTTTACCCAGTAGAATATAATATGACCAAAATTAATATCTTTTTGTTCATACTTTGTAAGCGGTTGTAAAAATTTTTTTTTAGTTTGTACTTTGTAAACATACATTGTAAGTACTAATAAACAGATAATATCTTATTAATTGACAAGTAGTAAGCCAGTAGTAAATACACTGCAAAAAAACATGTGAAGTATCATGTAAAAATACCCAAAAATACCCAATCAAATCAAAATTGCTGAGATTTGGATCCTATGTAACACCAAGAAACTTAAAAAAAAGAGACATGTTGCATTTATATCACTCCGATATGACTGGTTACACATTTCTGTCCGAGCAGCTTCCAAAAATTGACTGAATGATAGGTGCCCTTTAATATGAAAAATATGATCAGCATATTGACTATAATATTGTGCTACAACTTACTGCACGCTATGTATACTCTATGTACATTAGCAAGTGTCTATGCACTCTATATGCTATGGCTATGTCTCTTAGCAACAAGCCTGCAGAGATGTAAGTGTCTGCATCTTGTTGGATGAATCCTGCGAGTTGCCAAAAGGTATTTGAGTGAGATGCTCTTGCTCTGCTCTCTCACTGGTCGAAGCCCTTGGGTGTCAACATGTTTTCTGCTCATTAACACCCGGCCAGAGAGATTCAACCTCTTCCACAGCACAACAGATCGCATCTAATCAAATCAAATTCTGCTGCAGCGCTTCTTATTACAAAGTGTTGAGGCAAGATTACAAGGTAGTTGCTTTATAGCTGTGACATGTTACAAGGGAAATGACAAGGAGCACTGGCAGTTGACAGCAATGCAGCACATCTACAGCTTTCTTCTGTAGTTCTTTTTTTCTCCCAACAAAACTTCACTTTTTTTACCATCAAGACTGAAGAGACATAATGGATGGTTACTATAAAGATTTGTTTTGCTGTTGAATTGCTTTTCATTTAAATTCGGTTACATCCTTCCTTGTCTAGGGGCTAGGAAGATGGACAGAATTAACGAAAAAATACGTTTAAATAATGAAAAAATAATCATTTTAATTAAACCAAAAACATTGTTGAGCCCCTGTCCACCGATCCTGTCCGTTCCACTCAGTAATCACCACTTGACTTTGATGTAAAATAATTAATAGCAGAAGTATTACAGCAAAAATATATAATAAATAACACAATTTCAAAACATA
This sequence comes from Danio aesculapii, assembly GCF_903798145.1. NCBI lineage: Eukaryota > Metazoa > Chordata > Actinopteri > Cypriniformes > Danionidae > Danio > Danio aesculapii. The sequence goes on along the minus strand of NC_079435.1, from coordinate 18,680,670 downwards.
AACAAGGGAGTATTATATGAACTTTGGAAAGAAGCAAGGCCAAAATAAACAAAATTAGCAGAAAGAGCTAGTTTACTTTTTAAAACTAACTGAAACTATATTGCGCATATACAAAACTAACTGAAACTAACTAAAATTAAAGCAAACACGTCCTTTGTTGTCTTTGTAAATGTATTTAATACATACTGAAAGCCTTTTAGAAGTAATTCTTTGTACTTTGCGCTGTCAGGTGTTTGACGATACAGCACCTCAGAGTCTGTAATCCTGATGCCATTGACCAGATCGAGCCGGTTCTCCTCCAGTCATCCTCGCTGACAGCATTAAATACGACCCGAGCAGACACTTAAAAGTATTAATTTAACATTTTTGTGCCCAATAATGTTTTTTCATTTTTTAAATTTCTGCATTAGTGATCGCGATCTTGAAAGAATCGTTCTTTTTAAGTAAACCAGTTGAACTAATTCACCAAATCGAACTGAATCATTTAATGCGATTCGCGTCTCCAGTTGTTACCGACTCTGTCCCAGTCATTCCCCTCGCTGGCCAGCAGAGGTCACCATCCCCGGACTTTTAAGTATTACATCATCCATCTAAACTGATTGTGCACACACCTGAACTGAATCTAGTTAACGACCCACGCTTACTATATAAGCCACACTCAAACACCAGTTCATTGCGAAGTCTTGTTTAGCCCCAGCCAGCATTACTGAGCGTTCTTTCCTGTCTGATCTTCTGAGAATAACCCCGGACTGTTTCTGACTCTGAGTTGCCTTCTGCCTGCCCTCGACCCTTGCTTTATACACGGACTCTGAACAACGCTGCCTGCCCTCGACCCAAGCCTGTCTATCGGATTCTAAACCACACCGCCTGCCACTGATCTATGCCTGGTAAATCACTCTGTGTCTGTCAGCCGCCAGCCCCAAGACCATTATTGATTACTGTTGATGTGTGTTCGCACTTTAGTGCGTATTGGATGTTTGTGTTTGACTGTGACTAATAAATATTGCATAATGGATCCCTCCGTGTCAGTCTCCACGTTACACCAGTAACGTTAAGCACTTAACAAACAATTTACTTTTTACATGTTATTCAGTTAACAGTACACTGAGATCAGATTTGATAAGCGGTGAACTGATAATACTGCACTTGCGTGATTCAGTGAACCGAACACAGCCTGCTGTGACTTAACTAAACTTGAGCAACAGGGTATATGCCGCAGTATGTTAATAGGACTTTTAATTTGCCAGTAACCTGGTTTAAGTGCTTCCGGTGAACTGTATATCATTACAAAATCTGCGTGTTAAAGGTCTGCTTTCTTTAAAAATCAGTGATCTGGACTGGCTTAGTGATATCTGATATAAAGTATCTCTCAGATTGTACAAGAAGCACTGCATTAAATGACATTTTTCCCCACCATGTTTTTTTAATATGAGCATTTATTTTACCCCAGTATATTCAATGGAGCTTCTGCGTTAGCATGCCGATTCTGACAGGTGCATGCGAGTTAACAGCTTTTTTTTTTTCTCGTATTATGCTTGAGCAACTAAATAAATGCCAAAATCTATTTAACTGATTGTATTGTAATTACATTACAACATCGATGCTGTAAAAGGAATCGTATAAAATGGAACTCACAATAACAGGTCACCGGAAGTTTATAGGTATGGGAACAACACTAGCTCGGCATATACCCTACTGTAGCGCAGGTAAACCGAGGGCATAGATTAAAGGATCTGGCGAAAGTTATTTTATTTCATAACAGAAAGGATAATGGAATTTAAATAAGTGAATCATGCTTCAGTTGTGGAAAACTTTTCAGATCATGCTGATGTTTGACAAAAAAATAAAGTAATAATCAGAAAGAGCTAATTATTTTCAAGTCAAAATAATGTAGTCTAAATAAAATGATAATTCTAAGCTTACTACTAAACTAACCCACAAATTAAAGAATACAATTCAAAGTAAACCGCATCCACCTCTCTACATCATAATTCTGATCAACTACCCCTATATGCATTTCTGGAGAGCACCAAATACATCCCAAGAGCTATGTTTTTTCACGGTTTTTGTTTTCGTGAATCTGCTAGTGGACACCGTGTACACTTTTTGAGATCTCAAATTTCTCTCACAAGTGCCATTCGCGCCTGCTGTTTTTGCATAAATCCACAAGGCCGCTGTTGACTGACTGACCATCTGACTGATCCCTCCACCCACCCCTTCCCTAAACCCAACTGATAGTGTTTTTAAAAGCACTGATTCACCAGCGCCCACCCACTTCCCTAAACCCTACCGACAGTGTTTTGAAAAAGAATAGCGCTCGCAGCAGCCTGATTTTTACCATGTTTTCAGATTTTACCACATTCTTACCCTGTTATTTACTTCTTTTTATTATTTTTTGGCTTTTGTTTTTGTTTTTATCTCCGCTCTGAGTCTCAAATCCTCTGACGCACATGTCGAGCCACCGAACAAACTGGTAACAGCGGAAAAGCCGTTTATACGGAGGTAAGCAGTCAGCTGGTAAACACGAAAAGGAACGGCACCATACTGCCCCGTGGCATTTGGTTTTAAAGATAAAATGCAGCCATACGTAGCTCAGGCTACATAATTTGTGATCTCCAGAAATGTACATAGGGCTACATTTTCTGAATGAGTCTATGTTGCAACTAACATGTAAAAATAAAAAGGAAAAAACTAATTAATATTTCCAATCCTCCTGTATTCAGAGGCCACTTTCAGTTTCAAAAAACTAGCATCATACTCTACTTAGTGATTTTACAGCAACTAAAGAATAATTCAAATGGTGCACAGTACATAGAATGTTAACCATATGGTGACTCAATTGCTGTCTGTTTAATTTATTTTAAAAGGCAATTTTCTTGTGTTTCATGGGTTCATTGTAGCCGATGTTACTCCAGTTCTTGCCACTTGATCCTTGTGAAATTATTTTAATTAATTATTATTTTTATTTTTACCACGTTTTCAGATTTTACCACATTCTTACCCTGTTATTTACTTGTTTATTTTGTTTTTTGGCTTCTGTTTTTGTCTTACCCACTTTCTGGAACCATTCTTTGCTGGACTCGAACCCTGTTGTCATGGTCAACTCCTCTCTGCGTCTCAAGTCTGCCGACGTACATGGTGAGCTAACTGGACAAACTGGTCTAAAACCGTCCATACGAAGGTAATCGGTCAGCTGGTAATTGCGAAAAGTAACTGTCATATCGCCTGTAGCATTTATTTTAAAGAAAAAATCCAGCCATACGTAGCTCTGGCTACATAATTCGCAATCTCCAGAAACGTATATAGGGCTACATTTTCAGAATGAACCCGTGTTAGATAAACTGGGTTAAATTACAAATACTTAATAGACAAAAAGTTAACAAATTTCAATTACTGAGTTTTTACTAGCCCTGGCCTCTGTCCAATAATAAATCAATTCATTTGCCTTATCTTTTTAAATTATGACATATGCATCCTGACAGAGCCCTAAGTGAGTCAGCAGTGTTTACACAGATGATTTTCAGGCTTTTCGTGCGACTTGACTTGGTGATCTGTAAATCCCATTGTGTGTTGTACTAAAGATCCTGTGGTGGGAATGAGATACACGCTCTCTAATACCTTAAAGCTCTTCTGAGATCAGCCTCGTGCTATCATTGTAGCACTGATAGATTCTGAATGGGGGAAAGTAAGCTGATATTTCTTCAGTCACGAAGGTGCAGTTCGTTCACTGACTCAGCAAGAGGAGGTTGGATTATATCCTGTCACCCACCGGTGTCCCCACGGTACTACTGCTGTGGTGCAGAGATGCTCTCTCCACCTGTGGTCTGTTGGAGAACAGGATAAGTGCTCAGTGATTTACAGGTGTTCACAGACACACATGAAAGCTGTGTGTTGTGACTGTGTGTTCACACCGAAGGCAGCAAGAGCATCAAAGTTCGGTCTGGCTGCCCTGACGACAATGCTGTCTGCCTTTACAGCTCCACCGTCGAGAGCGTCAAAGTTCACTACATTGATCTCATATCTAAAAGGCTGTTGCAGCATATCAGCAAATCAGTTACATTCCTGCATAAAACATGCTTTCTAGCATGAAAAGGCAGCATGCTAAATTTTATCAAATTTATTTAACTATGGAAGATCAAGTTGTTGTGTGTGTGGCTTTGCTCCACCTATCCAATATGTGCCCATATATCTGAAATATTCTGAAGCAGCATTACTGTTTTGTACTATTGATATAGTCAAAGTGAGATTCCAGCTTTTTAAAATATATATATATATATATATATATATATATATATATATATATATATATATATATATATATATATATATATATATATATATATATATATATAACATTAATGCACATCAACTTGCCAGTACTCGTCTTTTTTATGTACGTCACTGTAAGAAAACATCATAAATAAATGGAAATCAAGCAACTGCAATGATCAGCTCTTGGCAATCCTCTCAAGCGGTGGTCTTCTACATTTTGAATGCTTGCCGCTGAACTGTGTCCTAGCTCATGATCATAAAGTTGACTTGGGCTGTTTCTCAATATGCGTTCTTCAGTGATCTTATGTCCTTGCGTAACGTCATTATCAACTGGCAAAGTTTAGTTCCAAAATTCAAGAATGCAAGAACGGAGCATGCGTGAAAGTTCCTGGATGTGTTCATGGTATCAAGGATGCACCAATGCGGACTTAGAATTGAGAAACAGCCTTGACTTCAACTCTTCTCGATGCCCACACCGGCAAAGACGCGCTGCATTGTTCCTCGTTGCTTATCGCTGGGCCCACACGGAATCTGCGCACGCAGAATTCTGCAGATTTTTTTAGCCCATCCTTGATTCTGTTTATTTACTAGTGTAAATGTGTGTAAATTTGTATTTATTCAGTTTTAAATAAATTTCAGTAATATTATTGACTAATATAAAAATATTCATCTGATTTATTTACAATACAGTTTGTAAAGTAATATTTTCTGTCTTTTAGTAGATATATTATATGAGAGACTTGCTTTGTTTAACAAATAAAGTGGATTTAATTGGAGTTGCATTGTAAATAATTAATAAAAGATAAAAAGGTAATACTTTTTTATTTCATATATTAAGGTTTTAGTTACAATACTCCCAAAATAATTCCACTTAAACCCACTTAGATTTTTAACACAATTCTACGCAGAAATAGCAAAAAATGTCCGCAGATTCCGCCTGACCCTTCTTATCGCAGACGGCTCCCATTGAAAATGAATGACTTCCAGGAATTGTGAACGCACAGTGAGGCTGTCGAAGCTACATGGGTTGTTTTTTTACATGGGTATATTAAGTTTGACTGAAGTCATCGAAGGATAGTTGTAATGGCAATTTATTATTATTATTATTAATAATAATAATAATAATAACAAAAATATCATATTCATAGTATTTGTAAACAAAAAAGTATCCATCTGAAGTCGACACTTTAAAAACACTCGCATAAATGGGCTCGTTTCTCCCCGCCGCTCTCTGCGCCCACTAATGCTACCAGGCCAACCAATGACAGAGCTTGCGATATGCGTCGTTGTGACATGTAGTTAATTTTTTACGAGGTGCGCGTCAGGGTCGATGTCAGCCACGGTGAATGGTATGCGACTATGCCGGACCATCCACTTGCACTCGATGCAGAAGTATTATTCAGCCTTAATGCCAAAAATGGACTTTCATCCTTTCCCAGTGTCGTTGTAAATTTAGCAAATTTAAAGTATGCAAGTAATTATTCTTAATATATTATATGCTTATATAACATATAATATATGCTTTAAAATGAATATACATCTTCCCAGAGATGGGTTGCGGCTGGAAGGGCATCTGCTGCATAAAAAACGTGCTGGATAAGTTGGCGGTTCATTCAGTTGTGGCGACCCCGGATTAATAAAGGGATTAAGCCGAAAAGAAAATGAATGAATGAATGAATGAATGAATATAGATATAATTTTGCTTAATTACAATATATAATCATCCTTTAATTGCTGACACTTTTCTGACACTAATATTTTTCTGTAACACTAATTTAGGCCACAATTCACGTTATTCATTACTGGCTAATTACCTGCCTATTATATTAAGATACTGACTGCTCATTAGTAGTTATAAAGTATGATCTCACTCTACATCCCTAATCCTACTCATTACCTAAACACACCTTCTACCATAATAATGATTAATAAACAGCTAATTAAAGGTTTATTAAGCTAGAAGCACCAATACATTTTGTAAAATTAAATCTAAATTCCAAGTCCAGTTCTAATGTGCAAGACATTTATATATTTGATTTAGTGTTAGCTAGCACTTTCTTCCATGTAATACAAACATACAATTAACTTAACTAAATAGGAAATCATCATAATTAACCTCTTGAATCTCTGTTTTCTGTGCAATGTAAAGCTTAATTAGTATTATGATTATCTATTTAATTAATTAATTAATTAATTAATTTATTTATTTATTTATTATTTTTTACAGGTACTTGTCCATTCTATGTCTATTAAATAATATTAATAGAATCACAAAAAAGGAAAAGATGAAAAGTACTTGCCTACTTTTTTAGTGCTCAATCTTCTGGTCCTTCTGCCTCTGCCCCATAGAAGGTCTGTGCATGCCACTGCTCAGTTGAGTCAGCAGCTGTATTGGAGATTCCTCCTCTTGAAATGCTTGACACAGCTATTTCACTCTCTCATTCTGTTATAGTACTGAAAAGTGTGGCATATAGAGTTCCGGTGGGTAATGTACTGTTAAAGGCACTTTTCCACTGCATGATATACTGCGGTTCGGTTTGGTACAGCTCACTTTTGAGGGCCTTTTCACTGCAATCCTTACCTAGTACCTGGCACTTTTTTAGTAGCATCGGGTGATGTTCGAATTGAGCCATTACATTACCAAAATATGATGTATACAAGTCAATGATATTTTAGTAAATAAAAACTAAAACTAAGAGTAAAAATATTGTTCAAAAAAATTATTCGTGTCTGAATCATTTATTCATTCATTTTCCTTCAGCTTAGTCTCTATTTCAGAGGTCGCCATGAACCGCCAACTACTCCGGCATATGTTTTACGCTGCGAATGTCCTTCCAGTCACAGCTCAGTAATGGAAAACCCAGTACAGCACAACCCAGTAAACACCTATACACTCTCACATACACAATCAGTTTATTCAATTTACTTATACTGCATGTCTTTGGACTGTGTGGGAAACCGGACCACCCGGAGGAAACCCACAGCAACACAGGGAGAACATGCAGACTCCACACAAAAATTATTTTTTCCCCAAGAAGTGTTTTTATATTAAACCAACAGTTTCATCCAAGTCGAAACTATAATTTGAGAGAATTTGATCAATTTTGCTGTTTTTTTTTGTTTTTTTTTTAGGTTGGTCCAAAGCAAAACGAAATAGAACACTTATTAGTCTCTTTACAGTAATCCATATTTTTTTCTTGTATTTTTTTCTTGACCAAAATAAATATTTTTTTATTTATATTAAAATACATTTTTACAGATTGAACCAAAGTAAAATTATCCTTTTAGAAAGACTTAAAATATTATCTGTAACAATTTACAGTATTTTTTAAAGTTGATTCAAAGTATACTTTTTTTCAGTGTAGGGGAAGAAGTGTGATATGGTGGCTCGGTGGTTAGCACTGTCACCTTACATCAAGAAGGTCGCTGGTTTGAGTTCTGGCTGGGTCAGTTGGCATTTCTTTGGCATGGGTTTCCTCCGGGTGCTCCGGTTTCCCCCACAGTTCAAACACATGTGGTATAGGCGAATTGAATAAACTAACTTGATCCTATGTGTGAATGAGTGTGTATGGATTGGGTGTTTCCCAATACTAGATTGTAGCTGGAAGGGCATCTGCTGTGTAAAAATATTTGCTGGATTAATTGGTGGTTCATTCCGCTGTGGTGACCCCTGATGAATAAAGGGAGTAAGCCGAAGGAAAATTAATGAATGAATGTAGGGGAAGAAAAAACAATGCTTTTGCCCATTGAAAATGAATGAGGCAGTGTTGTTTTGAATCCACTAAAGGGAAAAGTCATTCTTCAAAATATCAACTTTTCTGATTCACAGAAATATGTACTGTAACACAAACAATGCTATTTAAAAGAAAGATCATTCAAATATGGAATATATTGTTTTATAATGTAGTATTATGTATCATTTTTAACAGAAACAATGAAGTCAAAGCAGATGTTTTTGTGAGTGCAGGTGCTGGAGAATGCAGTGAGTCTCACCTGACTGAACACTGAATATATGTGCGGTCTTCATTGATATGCCTCCTCTCATGACAGCATGACAGGAGCTGCCAGACTCTTCCAATTTGCATAATCCTAATGAATATAAGTGAACCTTGTCCTCAAAATGCATTTTAAATAGACAACTTTTGTCTTTTCTCTTTTTTTTTCCTTTCTCAAAAGCCACAGTCTGTCCAGATGTCTGATGAGTTGCTTCAGTGTGAATTTCAATGACGTGAGCCTGATTAAACCTCTGATAGTCCCTTTGATTGCCCTGACAAAACTTCCTCAAAGAGACTCGTGTCAGAGGAGATGAGAACTGGCCATGTTAGATAAACGCATTAGTGCCGAAATCTCATATCTTCAAACTCTCACTGCCTCATAATGGCTTTTTTATATATATTTTATGTCTTAGTGATGTTCAAAGCAAGGTCAAAATGCCAGTCTAATTCGTGAGAAATTGCAGGTAACATTTATAGGTGATAATATTGAAGCTTGTTTGTGCTAGGAAGAGAAAAATAAGTAGTTGTTTTTTTTTCTCCTCACAGTTGTGAAGGCTCACTGGAAATATGTGCCCATGACTATATTTTTGAGAACTAACAAATATGTACTCGGGTTTACATTTTCTTGCTCATTTTCTTCGCTCTATTTTAACAGTCTAGATGCAAAGTCTAAAGCACATGGCGCAAAAGCATTAAGGGCATGTCCAAATCCACTTTTGCTATTTTAAGAATGGAAAAATATGCTTAGCACCTCTGCGCATGGTCTAACAGGGTTGTGCTTATTCTCTTAATGAGTTATGGGTGTATTTTGAGCATAACATGCATTAAACCAATCAGAGTCTAAAAATAGCTGAAAATAGCAACCTAACGTGCCAAACACGTCTTGTGTTTTATTGCGCCGAGAGCATGATAGGGCCCTTTGTAAGTTAATAAAACACAGTGGTTTACCATATACTGTATTTGGAAATGTTTAATTATTACATGATAAAGTCCAGGCAGCCAAATCTTACAGTTTTTTAATTGCACTTTCTTTCTTTTTCTTTCTTTCTTTCTTTCTTTCTTTCTTTCTTTCTTTCTTTTTCTTTCTTTCTTTCTTTCTTTCTTTCTTTCTTTCTTAAAAAATGCTGCAAACGAATCATAGGCCACCAGAGTGAATAGCATAGTTCAACAGAAGAAATCATTTTGAAAAAGTTTAGAAGTTTCATTTTCAATATTGGATGAAAAAAATATCTTTAAAAAAATCTCAAATTAATAAATTCCTTTTAACGATGTCCTTTTGTAAAAGCCTTCAGTCCCCATTAATTTCATTTTAAGGGGATATTTTTTAGTATGTATATATATTTTTTTATTTCTCTTTTTGTGTGTTATGGTTTTGGGGAAAGTGATGATTTATAAAACAGAAGAAGAACTGATAAATAATCTTTTACAGCCAGCTTGCTGTATATTCCAACTCGGTCCATTTCCCTTCTTTATTTTTTATTCTCATTTTTTATTCTCATCCTTTGATTCTGCAATCTCTCTTTGTTGTGTTGAAGTGTATTTGCAGTGAGAGCTCCAGAGAGGACACATGCCACTCTGCATTGATTGATAATGTAGTTTTGGACAGTGTCCAGCCAACCACAAATGTCTAGAGAAAACTATGAGCATCTGTACCTTCGTCACAATCAATATGTCTAGTCTTATGACTTTTAGTGATTCACTCCAACATTCAATAATCTGTTAAATCAAGTAAAAAAACTTGCTCTATTGGTTTAAGATAAGACCCATGATCAAATTCAATATACAAAAGTGAGTTTATACACTAAATAAAAATAAAATAGCAAAATCTCTAACTGGGGTGTTACCTTTTCACAAGGTATATTTTTGTTCCTTATAGGTCTTTAAAGGTACATATTAATACCTAAAAAGTACAAATGTTTGTCTCATAGTACCTTAGTTGTACAAAAGTGTACCCTAAAGGTTCTAACATTTACCTATATGGTACAAAAATGTCTCTTTAGAAAAGATACCACCCCAGTGACAGATTTTGTACCTGTATTTCTGAGTGTGTATACAAAAAAAGACATCTTTTAGGTTTGAACACAATGGGAGGGGATTTAATGTTTTAAAGACACTTAATGAAAGAAGAAAAATCTCAAAATTTGGATGAAATGATCCAAACCTCAAACTGTGCTCTCACTTTATTTTAGGCATGTTTAAGTTAATTAAAATAAACTGTGGTGCATTTGCTCTTATAGCACAATTCATGTGAGTGTAAATGAGCATTAAACATTTGGACATGTTTCAGTTCTCTTTACAATTCAATACTGGCAGCAACACTATGTCTCCCTGCAGCAGATATTTAAAATACAATAAGTGCCATATGAAATTTTCGAGAGGAGTCTGGATGCAGACCTGGTACAGATGCAATCTGAGCTGCATGCAATGCTTTTTAATGGCCTCACCTAACCCCACCCCTCACCCTACCCCTCACAGTGATATCGCTAGCTCCTTTAAGGCTAAATCCCAATTCTATTTTTGTACCCCTACCCCTTCCCCTTGACCCTTACAGGGGAAGGACTTCAAAATTTACTCCTAAGAAATGGGACAGCACTACAGCACCTGCACACGTCATCATATGTCCTTTCGATCTCTTGCTTCATATGAGATCAGATGATTGCGACTGCTGTAGTTATTCCAGTTGTGCTATTTTTTGGTATTCATCTTCAGGAAATCACTGAAGGCATATTTTATGTTATCATAACGATCTAATGTGGCAATGAGATCATAACTGTACTGTGCATTTACACAGTGGCCAAATTCATCTATGTAAACACACAAACACAACATTAATATTATACAGGAGCAGACACTGTAAAAAGCCCATTCTCAGCCACTACACATTACTAACAGGGTATTCCAGTGTCATTGAGTGACAGAATGTTGTGGGGCTGCTGTACAGGAATTATTAATAGGGATTATAGATCGCGAAATTAAGCAGGTTTTTTTTTTGTTTTTTTTAAAGCATGACGATAAAACATGAACGCGGTTATGAATATATTAAAACATTTTGTTTGTCGTAAAAATTCGTAATAAAGACAAAAAAACTAATTTGTGGATCTCATTTCCGGGCTCAGCAATACTGCCGTTGTGGCTGGAATATTCTGGGAAATTTTCTTAACCCTTGGTTTCGAGTGCGGTCCCGACAAATGGGACAGCCCTACCCCTTGGCGTGCAGGAGGGGTAGGGGTAAGTGGAAGGGCTAAGGGGAAAATTGGGATTGGGCCTAAGTGCATTGTGTCTGACATTGCATCGCCGAAAGATGCAATCTCATCTTGCAACATAAAGGCTGCATCCAGATACTGTTGGAATTTTCTGAGGTTATTGTGTGTAGGATCCGTAATTTAACTTTTATAGCAAAGAATATGTTATTTTCAATGCCTTTACAGTGAAATAACTGAACATAAACACAGGAGGCTGAATAAAAATTCTCATTTAAGAGGAATATTTCAGACAGAGGTTTTTGTATCTGAACTCTTCATTTGTTTTTAGGATCTTTAAGCTCCGATTTAAAAAAAAAAAAAATGCAAGTGTGAATGCTCAGTAACCGGAACTACCTGACAAAAGTCTTGTCGCCTATCCAAGTTTTAGAAACAACAAATAATAACTTGACTTCTAGTTGATCATTTGGTATCAGAAGTGGCTTATTTGAAAGGCAGAGGCCTCTAGATTTTGCTTGTTTTATCAAAATAAAATAAGATCGTGCCTTGATTTTTAATTATTTAATTAGGACAGTAAGGTCTGACTTTGCTAAGACAAAAGCCTCGTCACTTAACAGAAATAATGTACAATATAGAATAAAAAGTCATGGTGCAGTGGAAAAAGAATTAATATTGTGTATGACTCCCATGAGCTTGGGTGACTCCATCTATACATCTCTGCAATGACTCAAATAACTTGGTATGGCAAAGAAAGTGTTCTTGCAGGACTCCCAGAGTTCATCAAGATTATTTGCACTCCTCCTTTATCTTACCCCAAACATGTTCAATAATGTTCATGTCTGGTGACTGGGCTGGCCAATCCTGGAGCACCTTGACCTTCTTTGCTTTCAGGAACTTTGATGTGGAGGCTGAATTATGAGGAGCGCTAATCTGCTGAAGGATTTGCCCTCTCCTGTGGTTTGTAATGTAATGAGCAGCACACATGTCTCAGGCTGCTGATGTTGCCATGCACTTTGCAGATCTCTCACATGCCCCCATACTGAATGTAACCCCAAACCATGATTTTTTTGTTCACCAAACTTGACTGATTTCTGTGAGAATCTTATGTCCATGCGGGTTCCAATAGGTCTTTTGCAGTATTTGTGATGATTGTGATACAGTTCAACATATGATTCATTGGAAAAATCTATCTTCTGCCACTTTTCTAAATGATTAACTAGAAGTCAAGTTGTTACAACTGGTATCGATGACAAGACTTTTGTCAGATAGTATAAATGCAACCCAGGCTCATTCTTAAAATGTACCTCCACGGACATTTCTGCAGACCGCAAAATACGTCTTGGCGGCACGTTTTTCTGCAGTTTTTGTTTTCGCGAATTCGCCAGAGGCCGCCGTGTACGCTTTTTGAGATCTCAAATTTCCCTCACGAGTGCCATTCTTGCTTGCTGTTCTCGCGTAAACCCACCAGTGGCCGATGTCGACTCACTTTTGGACAGACTTTCTGACTGACTGAGCGAACGATAGGCCCACCCTCCCCCTTCCCTAAACCCAATCAATTTTTTCAATTGACCCGCCCACCCACTTCTCTAAACCCAACCAACACATTTCAAAAGCAATCCAAAAAAATAAAAGCCCTCATTTTTTTTACCACATCCTCACCCTGCTATTCACTTGTTAAGCCCAAAATTATTTATACCCATAGTCAATTCTGACTTAAAGTTCTTGTTCAAATGTAAATAAAAGCTGAAATATATATTTTTTTCCACAATAATGCTTGTACATCATCTTATCTTTTGGGAGAAGTCTGTGTCATTTACGGTCAAAAAATAACTTACTGGCTAAAAAAAAGTAGTTTTAAGTCAGAAGTTGCCAGCGCTATGAATAATTTTGGCTTTGATTGTATATTTTGTCTTACTGTTTTTCTTTAGTTTTGACATAACCCGTGTAATTTTATACACCATGTGTTTTTTTAATACCGTTTATACACTAAAAGTTCATTCAATATACAAAATGTAAAAAAAAATATTCAAAAACAAAAGACACACCAAGAGAGACATCTATTGGAGAGAATGTGAACAAAATGACAAAAGGAAAAGGTCTGATTATTTGGCCACAGGGGACCCACATATGGCTGTTTGCCACAATCCCAAACTGGATCAGAGGTTGTGTTTCCCCCATTCTCTGCTGTTCAGAGTGCTGTTTGCTCCCTCTCTCATTGTCATGTGCTAGTGCCCCAAAGGTCAGAGGTTAAGCGGGTTGAAAGCAGTAGCTCCGCATGTCTGTGAGTCAGCAGATGTCTGACACTGACTGGATGGAGGTTTTTGTAGAGCACAGAACAGCTGTGAAAGCATGATAGAACACCTGCTGCAGTCTAAACTCCATTTATTTGTGCTACTGTGCTGCTTGCTTGGTCTGCTAATGCGATTATATTAGTTAATGTTAGTCTATGCGTTTACTAACAAAGAATAATATTTGTAGAGTATTTATTAATTATAGTTCAACATTGCTAATGCACTTTTAAAATCTAGCCCTGTGAGTAAACAAGAAATAACAATGAATGACTTTATTTTTATTAACTAATGTTTACAACGTTGTTTGTTCACGTTAATAAATAAATTGATTAACATTAACTAATGGAACCTTATTGTAAAGTGATACTAGAAAAACTTTCAGTTGAAGTTTAAACCAATATATTAGTTTTGTCAATAAATAATAACAAAAAAAAAAATGGTTTAATAAAGTGATGCGATTTTTTTCCCCGTACACTGTAAGTGCAGATATGTAATTTGGCATATTTGTGTATTGACCGATGTAAATGGTCACACAGATGACACAAAATACATGAATATATATGTGGGTGTTTAACCCTCATGTGCTGTTGGGGTTGTTTTCATCCACTCTGGGGTGATTTTGAGTCGTAATTTGGGCATAATTTTTTCTATGTTTCAGCTAGCAAAATGATGTTGGTGACAAGTCTTATTTTGACACATATTTTTGAAAAATGCTTTGAAATTTTTTAAAAGCCTAATTATACTCTCTTGACAAATTTACTACCCTTTTGTTATGTTAGGCCTGAAAACATCCACTGAATTAAACTGCTGTAAAATGCATCAGATTAATATTTTTTCTATTTATTTATTTATTTATTTATTTATTCATTTATTTATTTATTTATGTATGTATTGCATAAACCTGTTAATCAACCTCAGTCCTGATCAAAACTAAATTGTTTAGAAAATTACAGAATTTTAACTAATTGCCAAATTCATAAATAATGTCACTGATTTGGTGAAAAAAACACAGAAAATTACTTTATTTTCAATATAAAAAGTAGTTGTTGACTGGATTTTTTTTAACCTTTTTTCACAGTCTTGGGACATGTAAAAAAGATTAGTGACAACATGCATTGTTAGTTTTTGTGCAGCTTAAGATTTTCATTTTTTTCATTTCTTGGCTTTTTTTGCCCCATTTACTCTCATAATAACCACATTTTTTGATTGCAAAACCATGACACCATATACTCATGCATTCTTGATTATTGGGGGTTTTCCCTGTTGGGAGAAGGCACAATTTGTAATTTTTACTGTTGATCATCAGTTGGCACCATTGACCCGTTAGACCCATTAAACTGTGTGTGTTTCTGAGCAACATCCTACTCACTTTTTAACTTGAAAGCTGCTAAAAATGCACTTGTCACTTTCTATGCACAGACATTAAATTTTATGCCTTTCTGGCCAACATTTTACTCACATTTTAGCTTAAAAGCTGCTAGAAAATCCACTTGCCACTTTATACACCCTTCTAACATTGTATTGTTACTATTTTTATAATTATTGTTGCCTTTTTATCTTTTTATTTCTTGTTATTATTGTTGTTGTTTTAGACAATTAGGACTGCACTAAAGGGAAGGGCAAATGTAAATTTCATTGTATTTTGTACAATGACAATAATGATTCTGATTCTGATAAGTCTAATAATAAAAAAAAAGCTTAGTTTCTGGATTTTTATCTATAAGTTTATCTTTAAACTAATTTCGAGAGGAGCACGTGCTCAGGATTGCTTGCAGCCGGTCCCGCATTGTTCAGTTTATGATTCACCAATCAGATGATTGCTGAGCCACTATAAATACCCCAAGCTTCATATCACAGCCATCTTAGTTTTGAAGAATCCCCCCTCCACCACTACTTCTTTACCAATGTTTAGCTCTGTTGCCTCACAGCAAGAACATCACTGGTTCTAGTCTTTACCAAGCCAGCCAACGTTACTGTGCAGAGTTTACACGTTCTCCCCGTGCTCACGTAGGTTTGCCCTGGGTTCCCAGGTTTCCTCCCACCGTCCAAAAACATGCAACTTAAGTTAATTGACTAATCCAAATCGGCACTATAGACATGCTCCTAGTAAGTAGTTATCTCTTAAGAGCAATCACTATCTGTTCATTTGCTACTACAGCAGATCTACCTGAGCTCAAACTCCCCTCTCGCCTTGCAAACGGGAGGGAGCCCCATTCTTGAGTATCTTATGAGCTCAAGGCTCTCTCCCGGGACAGCATGCCAAACAAGCTTTATAATCAATCATCAGCTAAGTGTGAACTCTTGAAATGAAGTTATATGGAGTATAACAGCAAATTAAAGTGTGTGTATGTGTGTCTGTGTAAGTGTGTGAGAGTGACTTTTGCCCACTTACCTTCATGTGTCTGAAATTCAAATTATGCATCTCAGCTTTCAGAACTACATGGAGTAAACAAAAACAAAGACTGTATTTATGCACCAGCTGCCTTTTGATGTTGAGAAGTATGGACGGCCTGTGTGTGAAATGCTTGTGTTTTATTGATGCTAAGACCAGTTTAAAGCATTAAAATCTTTCAGCGATACACTTTCCCACTTATTCCATAAATATATAATAATCTCTGTAAAATATTCTCTGCATCAGCTGTGGCCAATATTAGCGGTTAGAGTACTGACAGTTCTACATGTAGAATTTCTATAGGAAATAGTACACCCCCAGAAACCTTTGGCATACTCTTTTCAACATACTGGTTTGGGACATACTAGTTCTATTTTGGAATACTACTTAGGATGGACAGCATACGAAATAGGAAGCAGCATCTGTTTATATGAAGCAGCAGATTTTACAAAAATAGACATTTGTTTATGATGCTCCCCTTTGGCAAAAATTAATTCCACACTTTTATACTTTGACACTTTTAATTGGCCTGCTAGTGGATTTTTAAGTGACGTTGCAATAAACATAAAAAAAACATAAATGTCAGTAAAGCAAAGTCCTGCCATCCCTTTTCCTTCTTTTATATTCCTTGGCTGATCACATCACAAATATTCTGTGAAAAATGATTAATTGAAGCTGATGTCATTCTTTCTTGTGGTGCAGGGGGAAAGATTTGTGATCGTGTTCCTCAAACAAAACAGCTCAGATTTGGGTCCTTAAACTATGCCATTCATTTGATTGCTTTCAGCTGAAATGCTCTGAAATCAGCCGAAGCATTCAACTCTTGGCTCTTCAGAACAATTCATTTTTGTAAGGGGCCGATGAAGGCGTGATGAGTTTTTCATGAAATGCACTTGACTTCCATTATTAGTGCGCATGCTGAGCGGATCTGAATGATTGAACGGTTTTCTTCATCCCTTTTGGATTCAACGCAAATGGTCTTGATGGAATATTCAGGAATGTTACACTGTACTACAACTTGCTTTTTCTTAAGAGAATTTCAATTCTCCATGAATTTGTAGTTAGTCCAGTGTGGCCCATTAAGTAAATATTCCATATGATATACACTCAAAAAATGACATTTGCTGTTTATTCAAACTACTTTTTTAAAGTGAACTAAACAACACAATTCTTGACGTCTTTGGGGGACCACCTAAATGTTTTAAGTCAAATTCACTTAAATTTGTGAAAACTAATAAGTTACTTTAATTCCTTTATATTGTCCCAAGCCAAATCGATTGGGTGGAACCCAGATTTTATTTTATTTTTTACAGTGTACTTATGTGATATATTGAGGAATGGTAGAATGAATTTTAAAGTGGTGTGTATTGACGTTTATTTTATTAATTGTCTTATAATATTATTACTATTATTATTATTATTATTATTATTATTACTATTATTATTTGTATTCTCTTTAAGAATGATTCAGCTATTAAGTGCTTAAAGGTGCCATTGAATGAAAATCTGCATTTAACTGTACCTAGGCATAGCTGCGGTGCATGGAAAGACATACCGTGACATACCGTGAGCCTCAAACACCATTGTTTGCTTGTTCTCATGTAAATTTTAAAATCCTGAAAACAGGAACAATACACAGACACTGACTACGTTTACATGGACACCAATAATTCGACTTTAATGCGATTAAGACAATACTCCGATTAAGAGTTAACCGTGTAAACAGTGATTTTTGATTAATTTAATCAGATTAGGGTCATAATCGAACTAAAGATAAATCGTATTAAGACGTGTGGAGTATGCCGAATTTAGTCGCATTATTGAAGCGTATTACAGACATGTAAACAGCTTAAGCGAATTATTACCGTCATGAAGGACTTTTCGCAGCGTTTTGGGATAGGAAAGTCCACACACACGCATGAGGCTGTTTGACACTCTTTGCACCAAACCATTCAGTGCAGACCACAGACACCTGCATCGTGAAATTTTTTTCTTCCATTCAGCATGCTGTATAAACTTTCATTAAAACAACAGTTCCAGCAGGGTGAGCATGAAATGTTTGTGAATTAAGTGAAAGTGCCAAACCGCAGTTAAAGTCGTCAAATTAAAAATGAAATATCCGAAATTACATGAAACTCCAGAGGAAATGCGGATTGCATGGTGACGCAATGACGTTAATCGAATTATGTGCTATAACATGTAAAACGGGATCATGAAAGGAACATTCAAAAAGCAACTCATGTAAACACCTTAGTTTTATTATTCTCTTAATTAGATTAAAGCAAATAATTCGATTACTGATGTCCATGTAAACCTAGTCACTGACACCAAGTAATAAGAATATTTGTTTGGTATGGGCGGGTGGCGCAGTAGGTAGTGCTGTCGCCTCACAGCAAGAAGGTCACTGGTTCAAGCCTCGGCTGGGTCAATTGGCATTTCTGTGTGGAGTTTGCATCTTCTCCCCACTTTCGTGTTGGTTTCCTCCGGGTGCTCCGGTTTCCCCCACAGTCCAAGGACATGCAGTACAGGTGAATTGGGCTAAATTGTCTGTAGTGTATGTGTGTGGATGTTTCCCAGGGATGGGTTGCAGCTAGAAGGGCATCCACTGCGTAGGACATGTGCTGGATTAATAAAGAGACTAAGCCAAAAAGAAAATGAATGAATTTGGTATGGGCATGTTTTGTTGCTGTAAAAAAGTGACGAATCTGCCAATTTGCAAACATGAATAGTTTACATCTGGAAAGGGTCACCAGTTAACACCGGTTCCGATTAACATATGAAGGTAGCGTGGTCTAAGCAATATCTTTAAAATGTACTTTATCTCTTGAACCCCAAACTGATCTAAATTCGAACTGTCAAAATAAGACCCTAAACAACCAAGGAAAATGTCGAAAGCCACAAAGACATTGAAAAAGACTTAAACTAACACCGAATCAGCGAACAATGTTACACTGGCTAACATTTGTACCTTGCTAGAAAACCAAACAATTAGCATCGCAGCTGATTTCAAAACCTCACTTGTGGCTTTAGAATTAATGGACTCTATGATACCTTTAACCAGTTAATCTAAAAAAAAAAAGAAAAACACACTTTATTTAGACCATATTACATTGCTATATTACAGTGCTTTATTTCTTCATAATATTGCAGTTGCAACATATTCCCTCACCCCTAATAACATTTCCTTTGGAAATCAAATTATAACATTGACCTCAATTGATGTGAACTTTGTGTTTTAGCCTGTATTATAATAAACAGAGATTTTCAGATTCCACTCCAGTTTAATTTAGATTATCTTATCTGA
The DNA here is from genome assembly GCF_903798145.1 of Danio aesculapii. Lineage (NCBI taxonomy): Eukaryota > Metazoa > Chordata > Actinopteri > Cypriniformes > Danionidae > Danio > Danio aesculapii. The sequence continues at coordinate 18,661,216 of NC_079435.1, read as the reverse complement.
ATCTACTTCATGACAATGTCCTTATCCAAGTGTGTGATGTGAGAACAGTGTGCGAACATGTATAAAAAAGAATGATAATAAGAAGTGTTACTTGCAAGAAAAGTGTCAAGCTTTTGAATGTCTTTAAAAAGCTGATTGTAATGATCTCTGCAAACTTGGCTCCTCAGCTTAATTAACGTGCTGTGCTTCACGGCTGCTATTTTTGTCGCCTTTCGTATTGTCAGTTTTCAAACTGTGGGTCAATATGTCTTTATGCTCTGTCTCTTCTTGATAATTGCTTGTGCACTGGACTGAGGGGAACATGCCTTAGAAACTACTTTACCAGAGAAAACTTTCTGAAGACATGTTGGACACATAGGCATGAGTGGATCTATATGCGAAATATCAATAGTTCACAATCAGTGTTTTATCAAGATGGCCGTCACAGAAATGTTTACATTTATTATCACTGTTATGATAAAAATGCTATTTAGATTATGTTTGGTTATACATAGATTACTGTTTAGCATAAAACAAAGAATCAAAGTACTGCAACAGCGCTCTAAGATCAGACAGCGGACTCAGCTGGTGCAGCATCTGAAGAGGGACTGCAGGAGCTGTGATGACGACACCGTTATTACACGATTGGCTGAGTTCATCGCATGACAACAACCATGTGTGTTTCGGGTTTATTATTGGACAAATTCTGTCTCACAAATTTCAAAACAAACAATTAACTTTTTATACCATCTCTATCTTGTATACATCATGCTTAATAAAAGACTACAAATATTTTACTGCAGTATAATCTTTTGTTAAATCATTTGTTTATAAAGGCTAAATTGTTGTCATAGGTTTAATTTTGACCTTTTTTATGCAGCCTATTTACTGTATTCAGCTCCATGAACGATTTAAATGATATATTTTAGTGAATAAGCAAAATATTAACTCAAATAAGTCTTACAGACTTGTAATTGAATAATTATCATCATTGGTCCTGACACCCTAAAGGTTTCTTAACAAATTAAGTTAAAGAACTATTTTGTTAAATCAGTTTAAAATTAATTATATGAATATAAAAAATGTTTATTTCCTGTTAAGCTGTTTATGCACAAGTTTTAAAAGTAACATTGATGCTCTTTCTTGGAAATTTCTACTTAAAGTGTAGCTCACTTATTTTGGCAATGCCCCTTTGTTCAATCTTTTTGGATTAAAGAGCCTTTTAAAAATGCTTTTATTATCCAAAATAATCTTAATCATTGTATAAGATCATGTTTTGGGTTTTATATATTGGAAAGTTTTATGTCAATAAATGTAAATAAATTTAAACCCATTTTTAGCATATTCAAACAAGAAGTATTGGCCTAAAGATGAATGTTTAAACTCCTAAAATTTGTGCTTACTGCATTGTATTTTATAGGCCTGTTTGTTTTTCTGTTTATATTACTCTCATGCATTTGTAATATATTTGATTCATAATTCCCTTAAATTATGTTTAAATATGAACTATAGTTTGTAGAGATTGTATTCTGTTTTATTTGTGCTGTAAATATTTTGTTGTAATAAATAAATAATTAAACAAACAAACAAATAAATAAATAAATAAATAAATAAATACATAAATAAATAAATAAATAAATAAATAAATAAATAAATAAATAAATAAATAAATAAATAAATAAATAAATAAATAACACCATGTGATCGGTCATTATGACTGCTGCAACTTTGAGCCCTAAAGTGTCTGGCTTGATGGCTCCATTTTCAACTCCGCCCCTGCCTGCGCTCGGCTAATTTCTTTGATCATCGGCTGCAGCCATGGTTCAAGTCGAACGGACATTTTGTTTCATCTTGTGATTCATTTGTTCTGTTTTCCCGCCATTTGCTTACATTCCTGTTTGTTATTAGTTAATCATGTCTTGTGTATTTATACTCCCTAGTTTTGGTTATTCCTTGTCTGTGGTTGTAATGTCAACCTTCTCGTCATTCGGTGGTCCGTTCTTCATATGTCGATTACTCATCCAGGATCGATCAAAACACATCCAAGATTTGCTGTCATAGCTACAGTTCTGGTAGCTCAAACCTGCTCTGGAGCTGGCTTATTTTATATAAACTGGATTAGACCGGCTCTTTTCAAGCAAAGGAAATACTGAAAGCATTTACCGAATTCAAATATCTTCTTACAGTAGTAGTTATATACACCTGGAGAATAGTAAAACTTATGCAATCTGCACTCCGAAATTAAAGTACAAAGACTGTCATGGGGTGTTTCTCCCCAAGGGGTTCAAAGAAAACATTTATTAATTTGGTCTTTTTAAATAAAAACTCATACTATTTTAAGGTACCAGCTGTAGTATTGTACTTTGTGGTACCAGTATTTAGTATGTATGTAAATAGACATTTTAGACCTTTTTTTTAAAAAGATTAATAATTTATGCAGTCATGCGAGTTTTGACAGCTAATATGACAGTGATTTGATGCTTCGCAAAAGTTGCAGACACCTTTACCAATATCAAAATGCTTTTTTTAAGCAAAATTAACATAAACAGCCTGTTTTTTTTCTTACGCCGATTAAGAAACTTGAATAGACCCATGACTACTATAAAAATCTGCTCTAAATGTAAAACTAAATAAATTGCTAAATACTCTTGACACGTGAAAGTGTTAAACCTGCAGCTCACAACAACTGTGAAAAGTTATTGCGTGTCATATTTAACAAAGCGTTTCCTACGAGTTTGATATGATTTTGCTCACATGAATAATTGAATATTAATCATATGATGTCATTATGCTGCTGTGCCATCAGCCAATTGTTACATTGCTGATCATGATTTCGAGGATTGACAGATCTGTCTTTCACAACACAAGCAGCGATCTCAGATAGGTTCATCCAGACATTTTAAAACTTGTTTGAAGAACCAAATTATCCAGAGATCAGTTATCAAGATTAAAAGATCCAGGATCTGCCAAATCATCTTAGATCATTTACAGTAAGTGAGGTACGAAAAACCGACCCCTTGTCTCTTATATATGGTTTCCCCATAAAGTTAATGTGAATAAATTATAAGGCATTTTGATAATACATAAACAATGCTAACTCTAATTAAATATTTTCCTGAGATATCACACAAGGCTAAAATCGGAAATTCCTTTAGGTAATAATTAATACAAACCACAATATTTAGAATTATCTCTAATTAGATATTTTTCAGAATACACATAATAGACTAAGCATTTACATGAATTATTGATATAGCTAGGACAATTATTATGTGGGTGGTTTTGTTTATATATTAGACCATAGGGTCAGTTTTGTGTTTTGTTTTATAACAATTGCACTTGCATTTTAGCTGCACTTTACTGGCAAATTTAGCATTTAATACTCCTGTCATGTGTTATATACACATTGTGTGCTTGGAAAAGCTGCCAACACAACAATAATGTGATTGTGGGGGAAAATGTGCACACTATAATTGGTGTTTGTATATCGGTGCGACACAGTTGCTGAGTGTGACATATGGCGAATTGAGTGGAAAGACCTCCTAGGGAGAGAAAGAGAGACAGACAAAGAGTGAGGAGGAGGATGTCAATAGTCAGCAGGATTCTGTCAGTGAATGCATTAAACTTGGTGGTGAAATATGTATGTCCATGTATGTTCTCTAGGGCTTTACATTGCTCAATAGAAACTGGCAGGTGAACAAGAGACGATTCACACTATTCGGATGCATTTTCAACACACAAGCTGGTTAAATCCATAGGGTGATTCCACAGGAAAAAAAAAATTCAAGCTGAAGGCCATGTTGTTTTTAAGTCAGCATCACAGAAAGATTCACCCTGGAACAGCCTGTGGTTTGAAATTTGACCTTTTAGGTTACTAGCACTAAAAGTACTGATCTGATGGTAAATACTCAACCTCAGGCGTGTCAGCCTAGGTGTAGGATGAATGAATATTGTAACTGGTTCTACCAGCAGAGGTGTAAAGTAACAAATTACAAATACTCAAACTACTATAATTGAGTAGTTTTTCTCAGAAATTGTAATTTAATAAGTAGTTTTAAAAATGTGTCCTTTTACTTTCTTTTGAGTACATTTTTAGTTCTGTATCAGTACTTTTACTCCATTACTTTCCTTTAACCTGCAATCACTACTTTATTTTTTCTTGTCTATGGGGATTAGAAAAATCAGTCCTGTATATCCTGTCCAATCAAATCGCACATGGAAGGTTAATCACCTCATAATGAACTACCTCAAGACATGGGCGCTTTATAAATACAGCAAACTGTTTGGAAGCGTTAAAAGTGTCCAATAAAGTGTCCAAAATCTTCACATGCACTTTATAGATGCATGGGACTGATGAGAAGATGACAGATGTTTACTGTATGATGACAAAGTAGCCTTAAACACCCAGCAGGCACAAGATGTCAACATGACGTCAGATTGAAGTTGGGGACGTTGCATTTTGTTTGAAAATGAAAATTGGGTTGACATCAGAACCCAACATCAGGCCAACCAAAAATCAACCAATAATCAACCAATAATCAACCAAATATCAACGTCTATTGATGTTACAGCTTGACATTGTTTGAACATTACCGCTATGACACCTATCAGATGTTGGATTTTGGTTGCCATACTTGACGAATGTATGAAAATGTCAGTATTTGTCAAAATGACGTTGATTTAAGTTGGTTTGATGGTGGATTTTGGTCAGTTCCTAACATAACCTAAAATCAACAAAATGTCAACATCATTTGACGTAGTTATTGGACATCAAAATAATGTTGTCCTTAGACACTGGCTTGACATTGAATTTTGGTCACCTGACATCATGACCTAAATCTAATCTAATATTAACGTCTTGTCGGCTGGAGGGGTAGGGAAATGCAGGAGCTCTCCACTCCCAGCAACTATCGCACCAAAAAATAGCTCCTCAAACGCTGCCTGAAGTTCCCTTTTATAGCTCTCTGCGACCAGCAGCCAATCAGAGCCTGGACCACATTAAAATAGGAGCAAAGAAACAACACAAGAAGGCGGGACAAAAATAAATAAATAAACTTTAGTCGTACAACAGAGAATTCCCTTCCAGCCTCAACTCAGTACTGAGAAACATCCATACACTCTGTCATTCACACACACTAATACACTATGGCCAAATTTGTTTACCCAATTCACCTATAGTACATCCCTTTGGACTGTGGGGGAAACCGGAGCACCCAAATGAAACTCATGCGAACACGGCGAGAACATGCAAGCTCTACACAGTAATACCAACTGACCCAGCCGGGACACATACCAGTTTTTTTACATTTTTTGTTTACGGTTATGAATTGCGTTATGGGAATTTGAGCTTCTCTTTTTATTTTGATGTTAAAATTAAACTGTGCAGTTTTATTGACATTTTAGTAGTTTGATATTGATTAAGAAATAATATACAGACAATTGAGTATGTAAACTACAGATAAATATAGTACTGGCAGTTTATTACCAGATTTGTGTACGGTAATACACAACAGCAACTCAAAGTATATATCACTTTAAAATATTAAAGATGTCAATAAATCTAACTATTTCAAACTTTTCAACATCAAAAGTTGTTGGAAAAAAGACTGAAGTGCCATAATGCAATTCAAATCATAAATAAATAAATCAATAGATAAAAACCATGAGTGAAATGATCGGCCTGCGCAAGAAACTCAATTATTTATAATGTTATTACATTTTATTCACAGCCTCAGCAAAATTGTTTTGAGCGCATTCACAACAGTCTGGATCAAATTTCTTTGCACTAAAAAAACAAAAAAAAAAAATTATTAAAAAAATAATAATTCTGTAAATTAAAGGTGTTCCAGATATTGAGAGTCATAAGATCTCAATGTATCATCAGAAGCCATTGCTATTATTTAGTTTTGCCTGTGTTTTGTTTTGTCTCACTAAAAGTTGACTTGCATTTTGAATTCCCAAGGATCCCTGTTTCAGCTAAAAAAAAAAAACCTAATATTTTATGTTCCATCCTCCTGTTAAGTATGATGTCACGCGAAGTGATTTCCGGGTCCAAGTGCTATATCAAACTAAATGGGGATACTCAACAAATGGTAATAATAAACATTTACAAAGTAATGTAATACTTTAGAAAATCACAATCGCAAAAAAATATATATAAATAAAAAATATAACATATATATATATATATATATATATATATATATATATATATATATATATATATATATATATATATATATATATATATACAGTTGAATATATATAAAATATTATAATAATATATAATTATATATATAATTATTATTATTACATCATAGACAACAATATTTTAACAATTTATAAACAAAACTTTTTGCCATCAGATACTAGGCATGGTTATATATATATATAATATATATATAGCATATATATATAGCTTTCCCATGTGGTCTCCCATCCAGGTACTGACTGGGTGCAGCTTCGTGAGCAGCACAAAAGAAAGAAATCAGTGCATTGAGGATCTGTCCAATGTATTATTGAGCCTTGTGCGACCATGTGACAGGGATGTAGGGATCCACCGATCCCGATACTTGGATCGGATATCGGTTCGATAGCACATATTTTTGCTGGATCGGGTATCAACCAGCTGGTACTGATCCAAATCCGATCTTGCGTGTGCCCTATATTCTGTATAATTTTAAGCCAACAAAAGCCATGAAGGTAGCCTATTATAAGGCACTAGAATGTTGTCACGTAGGCCTACTATATCCCAAATGTTCTAAAGCCATTATACAGTTTAATGTAAAGTACAGATAATTATTCCAGGGCTTAAATTTATGTTCACTTCAGCGCTTCCCTCCGTTGCGCCTGACAATCATTCTCTAATTATTCACAATTCAAATTGTGTGTCTCGTTTATGACAACATGGAAAACCTTCTCCAAGACTATTTGTTTCTGTTAGTTTAAATGATCAGTGGAGAAATGCATTTAGTTTTGCATTAAATGGCTTCATTTTGACTTGTAAAAAGGAGTTCATTGCTGTTTCTAAATCATGTTGCCCTGTGTCTGTTATTAGCAGATCGCGTTCGCAACACTGGAGTAGAGAGGGCTATTACCTGCTCTTCACAAATAAAGCAGGCCTACCTAAAATTTTTAATTAGAAAAGGCTCAATAATACATTAGACAGATCCTCAACGCACTGTTTTCTTACCTTTGTGCTGCTCAGTTTTGAAAGTGTCCGCAGATACAAGAGGGCTGTGCGCTGTGTCTCAGTGATGCATCAAGCACTTCATTCACGCGATGTGCGTCACTCCGTAAATTATTTTCACAATGAGTTCCTGTTTTCTCATCCTTCCGAGATTATTCTTCCGAAGGGGAATACTTTCAGTGCTGTGAGTAATTTGTAAAGCCTGACTCATTGTGGTCAAAGTAGCCTAGTTGATTAAATTAATAAAAGTTAAACTGATGGGCGCAATATGGATTGTCATTAACAGATATATTTAGCCTAATATAGCCTACTCTGAAAACTGTGAATATTTCATTGTAGTTATATTTATATTAATATTTTATTTAACTGACCAGTTTGTGTTTTGGCGATGAAGCAAATAAGCGGACCTTGTTTTGAACTTTCCTCGTCTCACTTACGGCAAGATTTGGCGAGGATTTATTAAGTAAAACTGGCCTCATATACTGTAGTTGAGTTTATCTGCATCAAACCTGCTGTAAAATATCAGGCTTTGCTAAAAGGCTGATTATTTTACCAACGATTAGTGTCAATAGTGCTAGCCTATTACAGATTAAAAAAAACAACTTAATATTAAAAAAGAAAACATAAGCTGGATCACAACTCAATGTCATAACGAATGCTCAAATAATGTAGCCTAGTTTACAGCAAGCATCGTGTTTTTAGTTAGATTGTGCCGTCTGTCATATACAGAATGCCTATACTGTAGTTCTGTTATTTTTACTATTTATTATTTAAGTTAATCACCAGAGCTATAGAAACTATATTATGCTTAAAAACAAAACGGCACAAGGATAGAATCTGTATCGGTCGATACTACGAATTTTGGTATCGAGATCGGTTTCAAAGAATGGTATCAATGCATTCCTATGATGCAGCAAGTCCAGAGACTGATGTGTACACCATGACTTTATATAAAATTCACTTTAATGTGTGATATGACTAAAAAGTGGTTATAAATGAATATTTTCTCAATTCAAATGAGTAGCGGCTTGGACCAGGAAATTGTATTTCATACATCACAACAAAATAGGCAAAATAGAATCTGTATGTATGCACAGAGACTGAGTAAATCTTCATTTAAGGGTAAACTGTGCTTTAAGTTAAAAATACTGTAAAATAAATAAAGGCACACGTCATAGAATATCACATTCCAGCTTGCAGCCTACTCGAGCTCCTTTAATTGAAGAGTTTAGAAATTATTTAATGATCTTTTGAACATTCCCGATTGATGGAAGAAAGGTTCTAGTCATAATCCTTGTGAAATTTCAAGTGTAGAACTAAAGAAAATATTTTCACTTTGATGTGCGTAAAACGAACCGCTGAGGTGATAAACAAATTATGCATGAAAAGATGAAGCAGGAGCTACAGTGAAGAAAAGTTCCTCTCAGGTCAACCAGCAGGCTGAATCAAAGACATGAAGGGATTTTGACAGAATATAACCGTGAGTCATCTAGCAATCAGATTTCAGGCTAATGAGGCATGCTTTAGGAGATCTCTACTCTGTGTATTGGAGTTTACTGACAAATTCCTCTTGTTTTACAAATATAGATTCAGTGTTTAGGTTTTTCCTAGGTTGTTAGAGCTGTATACTATCAGAACCCGATTTAGCAAAACATCACTTGCAGAAAAACGCTTTCAGTTTTCTCTGTTGTCCATCACTGATTGCTACAGTTCTGTTATACGCTAGCCAACAAACCAAGGCTCCCAGACTTGGTGAAATAATTAGGGTATGTTTACACTGCAGTTTCAACAAAAATGAAAACATTTGGATGTGTTTTGGCCATACATTTATACAACAATGTTTTTGGGGGCCTGAAAATACAGGTTTTTCTGAAAACATGTCATAGGTTAGTCACAATTACTTAAAATAAATAAATAAAGGATTTATTGGATTTACAATATTTTTAAGTTGAGTGGTTGCAAACAATCTAAATGGGCTGAATTTAAGCAATTTGTTCAATTTGTTCGTTTTAATTCAGCCAATGCAAATAGTTTGCAACCACTCACCTTGAAAAATGAAAAAATTCAATGAATGATTTTTAGTGCACAGTTTTTACTGTTATAAAACTATTAATATGACTTGTAGCGAACTTCTAGTTTGCTGCTTTTTAATAGTTAAGTTAGTGTAACACGTGGATGACAGAGCCAACATTAGGATCCAAGTTCAGGTTTATTCGGTAGTCAGGCAAGCAAGGGTCAACACAGGTGCAAACAGATGAATAAAGGCAAATCCAGAATCGTAGTCATTATAACAGGCGAGAGGTCAGAAGGCAGGCAGTGAACATGGACAAACAGACAAACTTGGCAAGGGTCAAAACACGGAGAAACAAGACTAAGGAAACCGCGTTGAATTGTCACTTTACAGGTAAATAAGACTCGGCCAGGAAGTGAGTGTGTGTGCTACTAAAGTAGTGTGTGTGATTAGTCCAGAAGCAGCATCAGCTGTGGGAGTCCAATTAGTGGAGACTTGGAGCAGGTGTGTGTGTGTGGCATGACTGAATTTGTAGTTCATAAGATGTAGTCCATGTGAAAGTGAGTTCTTACCAGCAACCTCTGGTTGTTAGAGATCGCTGGTAATCATGACAGTTAGTGGTTTGGTTTAGCTGTTGGTATGATTAGGGATCATTCAGATTATGTATTTTATAAGTACACTGGAAAAATACTTTCATTCATTCAATCAAAAAATAGGGTAATGGTTCACATATAAATTTTATCACTTTACCAAATAAAAAATAAATTTGCCTTAAACAATATTCTCTATCTTCATGAGAACAACATTATATAACCTGTTACCAAGCATATTTGTCTTGTTGAAGAAAGTTTAAATTATCTTTTTGTTCTAAACAAACAGATATAGCTTTAATAAAAAACATTAATTAAATCCCATAATATGTTAATTTATCCAATAAAAAATAGGGTAATGGTTCACATCTAAATTTGATCACTTGAGCCAATGAAACAATATTTTTTTAAGTCCATGAAAGTACAAAGCGAATTGAGTTTGTTTAATGTTAACTGGCCTGTGTGAGTAACCATAAAATTTTACGTCAGTTGAGCTCTTAATCAAAAACATTCACATTTAACTATGTTTTGAACTTAAAATATATTACTTGAAAAATAAATAAAAATGTATTTAATTGACTGAAGTAGTACTGCTTGAAAAATAATTTTCAGTGTACTAATAAACGGTCATTATCTTAATAATTGGCAGGTAATAAGCCACTAGTTAATAGTGAAACCTTCTTAACTTATCTGTGTAAACTATAAAATAATTAATTGAAAATGGTAAAATTGTGTACAGGATGTTCTGATTTTAGTCATTCTTAGCAATCAAAGCAACACTGGTGGACTACAGGGCACGTGGTGCATTACAAATGACATATATCCCCCTTTGAAAGGAAAAGAATCATATCGAAGTGTCCTAATCAAAGTGCTCAAAACTGGCCCCTTTGAACGTCCTTAGGCATGAAGGATTTCAACTGATGGGCACTTCTGTAAACCATGATTTGCAGAGTGAAGTTGTTTGGTGTTGACCTGTGTGTACCATTTGTAAAGGCTCACACTGTGAAAAAAAATAAATTCTTGCTGACTTTTTTTTTTTTTAAGTTGAATCAAATGAACTTTACTAGTCGTGTTAACTTACATTAAACTGGCTAAAATATTAAATTAAACTTTGTGTAACTTAAAAAAAATTGTTGAAACCTGATTAACTTATTAAAATATGTTTAAGCAAGATAAAAAAATGTGTTGTCTTAGGTTACTTGTTGCACAACATTTTTGAGTTGACTCAACCTTTAAACCAAGTAGTTGACTCAACTTAAGCTTATAAGGCTTCTTGCTGAATAACTTTTTTTTTGAGTTAACTCAACTTTTAAACCAAGTAGTTTACTCAGCTTAAAATTATAAGGCAATTTGCTGCATATCTTTTTTTTTGAGTTTACTCAACTTTTAAACCAAGTAGTTGACTCAACTTAAAATTATAATGTTTCTTGCTTAATAACTTTTTTTGAGTTTACTCAACTTTTAAATCAAGTAGTTGACTCAACTTAAAACAAGAAGGCTTCCTGCTGAATAACTTTTTTGAGTTGACTCAACTTTTAAACCAAGTAGTTGATTCAACTAACTACTGAAACAGAACAGCACCCGTACTCAATCTTCCTCACCCACTTCCGTTAATGTCAACTTGCATTTTTAAGTCAGATCAACAATCACACCTTAGCAAACCCAACAATTGTTCAAATGACTTATTTTTACTAGTCCATACAGCTTTGTCATTTTTCTTTTCTTTCTTTTTTTTTGTCCAGCTAACACACAAATACTCATTAAGCCAACATTTCACTAGTTGGACTTTTTACAATGTTCAAATCTGTTACTCTGAAAGGTAAACACTACTGGTCTTACTGTTGTTCTGTGAAAACATTTTAGTTTGTTTATTTGTTTTGTTGTTGTCTTTTGTGTGTTTATTGTTGTGAATGGTTTTGATGTTGTAAAATGATTATTTTTGTTTTGCATTTTGCTTTGTGATGGTGGCTTATTTTGTTTGTGATTTGTTTTTATGTGGTTGTCTTGTCGTGGTGTTTGTTTTGCATGTTTGGTTGTGCATTATTTAGATGTTTTGTGTATGTTTTAATTATGTTGTGTTTTATATTTTTGGTTGTTGTTTTTATGCTTCGTTTGAACTGTTTTATGCTGTTTAATTGTGCATAGTTAGTGATTGCATAGTTTTGTGTTTTGTTGGATATGATTATTTTGTGATGCATTTTGTGCAATTTTATTGGTGTTTTTTCACCTTCTGAGTTTTATTTAACTCAATGTAAAGAGTTCACTCGGTCTACACATAGTTTTGTATTTTTTTATTTATTTTCTTTCTCTCATGCAAGCACTGACTCGGCTGTCAGTCAACAATATAAAATGCAGTCAGTGCATCTGAGTATGTAATTTGGGATTCAGCCTCAGCATTATTTCTTCAGCTTGCTATCACTTATGTAGCTCTAATAGGACATCCTGATGCACTATCCTCACCTTTCTGCCATAACGTTAAATCACAGTGGCAGTGCAGTTCCTCTGATTCAGTAGGGTGTTATAGTGTGGTGCACTGTCTGATTTACCGCCCTTTGATACGAAGTGGTCTGCCAGTTATAATAGACCGCATGTCTTGAGGTGGATGAAATAAAAGTCTGTGTTTAATGATATCAGATGAACTAAGTTTTTGGCACTTTTTTTGGGCCGGGTGTCATAACAGTTGGAGAGAAGTTAAAAGGTCCTTTATTGGATGTATAGTTGTTCTGTCTTGCTTATTTACTTCTGTATGTGCTTATTTACTTTACATACTCATTTACTTGCTTGAGCGTTCATTCATTTGTTTGTTCCTTTGTTCGTTCATTTGTTCGTTCGTTCATTCGTTCATTCATTCATTCATTCACTAATTCATTCATTCCTTTGTTTATTCGTTCATTTGTTTGCTCACTCATTCGCTCACTCGTTCGCTCACTCGTTCTTTCTTTTTTGTTCTTTTGTTCTTTTATTCATTCGTTGCTGCATTCCTTCATTCCTTCGTTTGCTCATTCTTTCATCGTTCGCTCTTTCTTTCTTTCTTACTTTCGTTCGTTCGTTCATCCGTTCGCTCACTCATTAGTTCATTTGCTCGCTTGCTTGTTTGTTCTTCATTTGATCGCTCGCTCGTTCGCTTATTAGTTTGTTCGTTCATTCCCTCACTCACTTGCTCATTAGTTCGTTTGATTGCTCTTCGTTCATTTTTTGTTCTTTCGTTCTTTTATTCATTCGTTCCTGCGTTCCTGCGTTCCTTCTTCCTTGATTCGCTCACTCGCTCGTTCTTTCACTTGTTTGTTCGCTCACTCACTCTTTTGTTCGTTTGCTTACTTGTTCGTTCGCTCGCTTGTTCGTTCGTTCACTCGCTTGCTCATTTTGTTTGCTTATTCGCTCATTCCCTCACTCACTTGCTCGTTCGTTTGTTCATTCGTTCAATTGCTCTTTCGTTTGTTTGTTTGCTCGCTTGCTCATTCATTCGTTCATTTATTCGTTCATTCATTCGTTCGTCTGTAGTTCATTCATCTTAGATAGCAACTATTTTTTTCATTCATTCATTTTTAAAATACATAAGTAATATATTTATTACACATGCACACAAACACATACACTATATAAGAATAATAATAATGATAATAATAATAATAATAATAATAAGAAGAAGAAGAAGAAGAAGAAGAAGAAGAATAGTTAAAAAAAAAGTTCAGTACATATATACAATTTAATACTATTTATTAATATTTCAATAAGATTATTCTTCATAAATGTATTGTAACCATCTGAGTTAGAATTTTTCAGACTAATTGTATAATTCGAGCTGTTATTGTTCCCCTAAAGCTGAACTTCACCTTTTTGGGTCTCAGTAACTAAAGCTGGCAGGATGTCAGTGAATTTGCATAAACGTAATCACAGATAAGTAAGAAGGACAGCGAGAGAGATTGCACATGTGCATTTATAAACTCATAGCGCATTTCAGATTATTTGTTTGGCCCAGGCTATGCATACAGATGTTCCTATGCAAGTGAGTGATGGAACTGCTGGTCAGCTGAGGTCAGAGGATGCTTTTCTGGAAGCTCCATTAGTTCACTGACTGACAGGTGATAGATAAACCTGCAGACCCACAGGGATAATGAATTCGCTGACAACAGGTGTCATTGTCACAATAGCAGCTGTGAGCATCCATAGGCAGCTGGGATTTTTCCTGTTATTAAAAAAAGTGACTTTGTGTCACTTCCAGGGGATTTTGACCAACTTTTATGCCACTATACTCAATCTTATTTTTTCTTTTTCAAATATTTCCTAAATGATGTTTAACAGCAAGGGATTTTTCACTGTATTTTTTGTTTCTGGAGAAAGTCCTTTTAGTTTTATTTCGGCTAGAATAAAAGCGGTTTTTAATTTATAAAACCATGTTAAGGTCAATATTTTAGCCTCCTTTTTATTTTAATTTTGAGTGGGTTTTTTTTGTATAGGTTGCATCTTGTTTATAATAAATGTCATCTTCATCTTCCTCATCACTCCAGATAATGTTTTTGAATTAAAATGAATTGAATTAAACCCATTTTACATCCTAATGGACAGACATATTTGAAAAAATCCTGATCTAAAGCTTGCAATGTTGTGTAACCACCAGTTGTTGTGGACCCAACCAGCTCTGAGCTGGGATTGAACCATCGATTCTTTGCATGAGAGTCGGTTGCTCTAATAAGGAGACTAAAGACCATGACCTATAGCATCTGTCGCTAGAGCACTTTTAGAGGTCAGACTGCATAGCACTTCCCTAGCTGGCCTCCATTACAATCATCCCTCTTAACCTCACTCCCATCCCTGACAAGCCCCCATGTGTAACCCATCAGTCCTTCTGCACCCAACCCGCTCTGAGCTGGGATCAAACCGGCGATTCTTTGAAAGAGAGTTGTTTGCTCTAAAAAGGAGGCTAAAAACCTTGGCCTCTAATGTCTATCGCTAGAGCACATTTAGAGGTCAGAGGAGTGAGGTTTACCTGCATAGCACTTCGCTAGCTGGCCTCTGTTACACTCATCCCTCTAAACCTCACTCTCATCCCGGACGAGCCCCCATGTGTAACCCACCAGTCCTTCTGCACCCAACTCGCTATGAGCTGGACTCGAACCTGTGATTCTTTGCATGGGAGTCGGTTGCTCTAACAAGGAGGCTAAAGACCATGGCCTCTAGCGTGTGTCGCTAGTGCACTTTTAGAGGTCAGAGGAGTGAGGTTTACCTGCGTACCACTTTGCTAGCTGGCCATTATTACACTCATCCTTCTAAACCTCACTCTCATCCCGGACAAGTCCCTACGTGTAACCCACATGTCCTTCTGAACCCAACCCGCTTTGAGCTGGAATCGAACCAGCCATTCTTCGCATGGGAGTCATTTGCTCTAACAAGGAGGCTAAAGACCATGACCTCTAGCCTCTGTCAGTAGAGCACCTTTAGAGGTCTGACAAGTGAGGCTTACCTGCATAACACTTCGCTAGCTGGCCTCCTGTTACAGTTACAAAAGATTTTAAACTTTAATTAGTAAGTGCAATCCCTCTTTTTTTAGATACAATCTATGGAATATTAGAAAACATATCAATAAATCTGAATAAAACATTGTAAATGTGGCTTACCTCTGTGTCTGGATCGAGTGAAGTGATTCCATGCGGCTTTTCAGTGTAGAGGATTTTTTTTAAAGTACAACATGCCGAGCCTTACCGCCATTTGATAGGATGACAATCGTCACTCTTATAAACTGCAGGCTTTAAATTAGATTAAATGCTCAGGAATCACAAAAAACATGGGCTGACATGTGAACTGCAGGCTTTAAATTAGATAGGAAAAGTCCATTGTAATGCGCTAGAATGCGTCCTTGCTTGATTTGGTCTTCGAAAAGCTGGGGTCGATATCAGCTATCCAACTCACATCCTTTAATATTGGATATTTTTTAGACATCTACCGTTTTCCTCATGCTTTAAAAAGGTAATTATATAATAGTGGTAAGTATCCTGGTCATTTTCAGTACCACACACACCTATTGCTAGTACACCTATTTCTTTTAAAGTGATTAGTTGACTTTAAAGTTTTAAAGTGAGTAAACCCATTGCCTTAAAAGATTAGGTAAATTGATTATGTGCATAATTATAAAAATTAAGTCAACTTAACAATAGTATCTGGATGCAGCCTTAATGATGCAGGCTGAGATTGCATCACTCAGCGATGCAATGTCAGACACAATGCACTCAATAGGGTGAGTGATGTCATTAAATAGGGTGGGGTTAGGCAATAGGGTGGGGTTAGGCATTAAAAAGCAATGGATGCAGCTCAGATTGCAGTGCACCAGGTCTGCATCCAGACCCCTCTCTAACTTAACCATTCCAAGTTACAATGAGTATGTTTACATGGACACCAATACTTGGCTTTAATATAATTTTAATATAATTATGACAATACTAATTATGAGTTTATCACGTAAACAGAGATTTTTGATAACATAAAATCAAATCGTATTAAGCACAAACTGAATTAAGAAAGTGTTTTCTTAATTGTTGGAGTGTTCCTATGTTAGTGGCATTATTGAAGTGCAATTCAGACTTGTAAACACATTAATCAAACTATTATCAGTGTCGTGTAGGACATTTTCGCCACATTTTGCGACAGGATAAGCCATATGCACACGGCTGATTAACTGCACCTATCGAGTCAGTAAAGAACCACAGACACCCACATCACGCAGACAAGTACACACTCAGTAAAAACGTTCAAAATAAATAAATGTTTTTAGAAGTGTACTTAAAAAGTGATTATAAACAAAACACCAGTGTTTGCACAAATAGTTTACTGTTAGTTTGTTTGATCATGCTACCTTTGCCTTTGTCTTATAGCAATTTTATGTAAAGAATAATAATGTTGTGTATATGTACAGGTCGTCACCTTGGAATTATAAGGTTGTATCTGCGTTCTGAATGATTTTGAGATATTGAACTTCAAGGTTTTTGCATGCCATATAGCAAACAGTATGTGTGTAACATTTGTTTTTAAAATTCTTAAAATGTAAACAACTTATAAAAAACATCCCATAATGTAAATAAGTTGTCATATAATAAGAATATGTCAAAAACTAAATTTTGACAAAAATGTCAGATAGAACCTTTTAATTCTAAGGTGACAAGGTATCTATTTTATTTTCATTTGATGTCAAGCCTCCCGTGGATAGGTGTTGAGAATTAGCAAGTCTGCTAAAACACTTAAACAAATGCATTTGGTTGCCCAGTGTAATTGTGATGTCCTTGTCAAATAAACAATTTCATTTAGAAAACTCTTGGAGACTCGCCACTCCTGCCATCATCACACACACTTTTTCACTGTCTGGGAAATGCGGAAGTTTTCTTTTTCTTTCGGCAGACTGAATCCAATTCCACTAAAACAACACTCTCCCACTAGTCCTTACTTCATGCTCCAATAACTTAGAGTTTGTCTAGAGGACATGAAAAAAATAGTGCTTTATAAAAGTGAATCAATCGAACTTAGTTAAAGCTACATTGAGTTAAAGTTACCGAAATTATATGAAACTCTTGAGGAAACATTGGATAGCATGGTGATGCAATGACGTTGTAATGAATTTAAACAGCCTTCTTGCCATCGGGAAGAAGGAGGTGGAGAACCGATGAAATTTAAAGAACTTTATTAACGAATAAACAAACAAACAGATGACAGCCCCTTACGGAGACTGCCATCGAAATCGAACAAACACAACTTAAACATGTCCAGGTCTTGACCTCTCTCTTGTCACTCCTCCTCTTATAATCCAAAGCTCGTTTCGTTCTCACGGCTCTCGGCATTGCATACCCCATCAACCTTCACATGCCGGGGCACCCGTGGCAGTGCATACTCTGGCGGAGTGGGTTGGGGTTCTCCGGTCCTCCACCAGCTGAGAGACCCTCATTTGCGGTGCCTGGCCACGACACTGGACGCCCCTTGGTGGAGGTCCTCCCACTCTGCCCCGCCAACGGCTGGCAGACGATGACTCCTCTAGAATCTGGGTACCTGGCCGTGAGCTCACCGTCCCTTTCTTTCTCTGCTCCTCCCTTTCGTGGTGGTCGGCAGCAGGCTATGGCTCTTCTCGGCAGATCGCAATGACTTCATAGATGACTGTCTATGGCGGTAAGTCCCACATCTCCTGACCTCCCCATCTTGATGGATGGTAGCAGGTCTTTGCGTCCCGTACACAAGCAACTCCTCCATCCCCTCACCGAAGACAGCCGCCCCTCCAGGTTGTGGTAGACAGCAGCAAGCTTTTTGCTGTGCTGACCTCGAACATCTCTGGAGGCAGATTCTGCTTATCTGATTTGATGGCACCGCGCCCTCCCTCAGCGGGAGGGCTTCCTGGGAGCGTGTTCCTCCTTCCTCCTGTTTTTGGCACCAATGTCATGATTTTGAACGACCTCCTGGCCATCAGGAAGAAGGAACTTTACTTAAAGAACTTTATTAAAGAAAAAACAAGCAAACAGACGGCAATTCCTCACGGATTTTGCCATCAAAATAAAACAAACACAACATAAAGTTTCCAGGTCTGGAAAACGCGGGACTCGTTTCGTTCTCACGGCTCTTAGCCATGCTTCCTCACCACATAACCCCCATCAACCCTCACAGGCCAGGGGCACCCCATGGCTGTGCATACTCACAGGGGGCACAGGCCGAGAGAATAGATGGTAAAAAGAAAGGAGAGAGAGAAGAGACTGAAAGGGGAGAGAGACAAAAAAAATACAAATAAAAATTTTGGGGCTTGGTTCTCCACGCACGTTGCGTTTCGGTCCTCCACCAGCTGAAAGACCCTCGTTTGTTGTGTCTGGCCACGACACTGGACTCTGGAATCTGGGTACCTGGCGACGGCTCCTCTGGAATCTGGGTACCTGGCCCTTTCGTTGCTCCTTCCCTTCGTTGCGGTCAGCAGCAAGCTATGGCTCTTCTCGGCTCTTCCCTGGACTCTGTCTACAGTGGTAAGTCCCGCATTTCCCATCTTGATGGGCCTTCCCATCTTGGTGGAAGGTAGCAGGTCTTTGCGTCTGGTAAACGAGCGACTCCTCCGTCCCCTAACCGACGGCAGCCACCCCTCCAGGTTGTGGTGGACAGCAGCGAGCTCTTTGCCGTGCTGGCCTCAAGTGTCTCCAGAGGCAGATTCTGCTCTTCCGATTCGATGGCACCGTGCCCTCCCTCAGCGGCGAGGGCTTCCTGGCAGCGTGTTTCTCCATCCTTTTCAGCTTTTGGCACCAATGTTATGATTTTGAATGACCTCCTGGCCGTCGGGAAGAGGGAGGCAGAAGCTGACAAAACTTAAAGAACTTTATTAAAGAAAAAAACAAACAAACTAAATAAAACAAACACAACGTAAACGTGTCCAGGTCTGGACCTCTCTCGTCCTCCTCTGTCGTCACTCCTCTCCTATAATCTAGAGCTCCTTCGCGGAACTCGTTCCCACGGCTCTCCGCCATGCCCCCTCGCCACAGAGGTTTATCGATCTAGATCTAGAAAAAGTAAAATGGGAACATGACAGGAACATTCCTAAAGCAACTCATAAACACCTTTATTGTATTATTTAGATCAAGGTAAATAATTCAATTACTGATGTGATGTCCATGTAAATGTATGGATTTACAAAATAAAGTCAACTTGCTGCTTTTAAGGCAAAGTGTTTACTCACTTTAAAGTAATGTAACTAAACACTTTTTATAGCAAATGTAAATGTGTAACACAAATGAAATTGGTCATGCCTATTAGAATCATATTTTCTAATACGTGTTAAATCCTCATGTTGAATTCCTTTCATAGCTCACTGTGTATTCAGAAGTGTATACTGATACTTTTTGTGTATTGCAGAATAATTTTTTTAAAGATTGGACCATGATGCTAGAATTATTTATTAAAAGATACAATGAAGCTATAGCGACTTACCACGTTAGAAGACAAGGTGAGCAGAAATGTCACCCTCAGTGCTGCATAAATAAATCACAACTCAAAACTCACCGGATGTTGCTTTATCTTATCATAACTAATGCACAAATAACTGCAAGACAAGTCAGATAGATGACTGATAAATTATGGATACACTACAGCGATGCCAAGCAGCTGCCTAGTAGCCTTTTATAAACTCTGCCTGAGGGGTCAAGCATCGGCTGGCTAGTGTGGTCCAGTTAGCGTCAAGGTTAAGGATTGCACTGCCATTGAGCTGAATAGGAATACTTTAGCAATGTGTTTTAGACCCCGGGCCACAACAGATCATCTGATGTGCTTCAGCGTCTTGAGGACTTATTCAGAATTCTCTGCTGAAGACCCACATGAAACTCTTGACAGAGAAAACAGGAGGGGGAAGAAAAGCATGCGGTTTATACATTTGATTTAGGTTTTAAATGAATCACATTTAATGATTTGATAATGCAGTTTTTGCTGGAATGACAAGTCAGTCAAGTAAACAACTCCCTGCTGTGAAAGTGGGTCGGTTTTTTTATTTTGAAAGTGACTGAACCAGGAGCAAGTTACTGCCCTGATTTGATCAAATGTAGCTTTTTTTACTGCAGTGTGTCACAAAACTTTGAGAAAACTATTTTATGAAGATTGTATAATGCAAATAAGCAGAAAATGCAGAATTTTAAAGCAAATATTTTTGCTTTACCACATTTTTAAACATTTATTTATGTGCTTTTTGCATTTTACAAAACCACAAAGCAACTACAACAAAATATAGAAGAAAAAAACGACACAATACAATAAAAATATGTATAAAATACAATACACAAAAATACAAACCTATGACAAAACAACAGAACAACTGACTAAACAACAGAACACATGGACAAATGCACACGAAAGCAAAATATAATTTAGCTGATCAGGTAATGCATGAATGAAAGTAATTATAAAGTACTCTGTAAAAAATATCCATTATTAATTTTTTTTCCAGGAGCTGAGGTGTAAAAAAATGGTAAAATAACGGCCGTTAAATTCAGAGATGGGAAGTAACGAAGTATCTGCTATATCAGTACTTTTACTTTTACTCCTTTTACACAAACATCTGTACTTTCTACTCCATTTTTTTAAATCAACTCGTTACTTTCGTTTTCATGTGTTTAGTGGCGCGATCTATATTATTTCTAGTCATTGTGCAATTTTAGCGGCTTTTTCATGCAGTCAGTCTATTTTTGTCATTGCGCATCTGCGTGCTGATGTGTGCGTTTTTCAACCAAGGTTATCATGCACCGTATAGGCTAGATTATGAAGATTACCATGAAAAAGGCTAGGATGACTACGCTGATGAGATAGAAAGAGACGGCAAATTTAACATGACTGATGCTGCCCTGTTTATACGGTAATAAGACACATTTTACTCTATTAGATCACAGGTAAACAAGAGAGACACATTCCAGTTAAAAAAATATGCCATACAAATGCTTAAGGTAAACAAATGCTTAAGGTAAATGTAGCTTTTAGCATAAAGTGAATGTTTATCCATTAAATAATATATCCACAATAAAAAAAGGTTTGCAGTCAAATATGATAAGTATTCATTTTAGCAAAAGAAAATAAATTTTCAAAATATTCAATAAAAAAAAAAATCAATTATAAAATTTTTAAAATTCTAAATATTTTGGACAGAGTTCAGTGTAAAATGTAAGACATTGTTTATAAAGATATACAGGCCTACAGAATTATTTTTGTATAAATATGAATGGCAGTTGTTGTTTTTGATCCAACAGCCGCAAAACTAGATGATGAATGCTGTGAGTTTGCGTCAGAATGATGATACATGGGGTAAACCGGATATTTACCTACCAAGTGAAAGTAAAACATGTATGGGTATTTTTACATGGGTTATTTTTACATGGGTACTTTTTACTTAAGTACATTTTTGAGGCCGTACTTCTTTACTTTTACCTGAGTACAAAATTAATCAGTAATCAGTACTTCAACTTTTACCAGAGTCATTTTAAACATGAGTATCTGTACTTCTACTTAAGTAAAGGATTTGTGTACTTTTGCCATCTTTGGTTAAATTACTAAAATTTACCATAAAATAATGCCCGTTAAATTACAAACATTTACAGTAAAATAACGTCTGTTAAATTAAATAGTATCTGGATGCAGACTTTATGATGCAAGTTGAGATTGCATCACTCAGCGATGCAATGTCAGACACAATGCACTCAGTGGAGTGAGTGACATCACTGTGACGGGTAGGGTTAGGGGTGGGGTTAGGTTAGGTGAGTGCATTAAAAAGCATTGGATGCAGCTCAGATTGCACTGCACCAGGTCTGCATCCAGACCCCTCTCGTTAAATTACATATAATAAATGCACATACATCAATACATGCATAAATGTAAATATAGGTTAAATGTAAATGCAAACCTGTATATGGTTGTGTTATGTAACAAAGTTAAGTTGTGTAGATTTTAGTACTTCAAAACATTGGTGTATGAAAAAATTACATAATACAGTAATTTACCATAAAATTTTACTGTATTTTTAACTGTTAAATTCTGGCAACTACCAGTTTTTACCGTAACTTTTACAGATTTTTTTGCAATGTACTTTCCATTTTTACTGTAAATGCCTATAGTATAACTGTAATGCACCTTTAATGGCATAATACATTTTGTTGTACATTTTTTATAATATTGCTAGAGGAATTTTAGCATATTTATAGACTGTGATCATACTTGATTTGATGTAAATGTAAAATATGTATAAGATGTAAAACAACAAGCAATAGCTTTTGCTACTTACTGTATAGTAGACTACAGAGAAATTGTAAGAAGAAGTTTCAAGGTAAAGTTTACTATAAACACCCAAACAAATTAATGGAATTACTTATTTAAATAGTGAGAATATATTCAGAGATGTAAACATTTCATTAAATGGGTAGTTCACCCCCTTAAAAAATTAAATAACATTAACAAATCAATAGGTGACGCAGTGGCGCAGTAGGTAGTGCTGTCGCCTCACAGCAAGAAGGCCTCGGCTGGGTCAGTTGGCATTTCTGTGTGGAGTTTGCATGTTCTCCCCACGTTCACAAGGGTTTCCTCCGGGTGCTCTGGTTTCCCCCACAAGTCCAAAGACATGCGGTACAGGTGAATTGGGTCAGCTAATATTGTCCGCAGTGTGTGAAAGAGTCTGTACGAGTGGTTCTCAGTGATTGGTTGCAGCTGAAAGGGCATACGCTGCATAAAACATGTGCTGGATAAGTTGGCGGTTCATTCTGCTGTGGCGACCCCAGATTAATAAAGGGACTAAGCCGAAAAAAAAATGAATAAATGAATGAATGAATTCTAAATCAATGTAACATCTTAAAAATGATACACTTCAGCTTTACTTTTCAACATGTCTGATGTTTTCTTGAACGTAATTATTATACTGGATTTCCCTATACCTTGGAGTGCATTGTGATATATTAGAATATATGGTAACATTTTACTTTAGTTTAGGTCACAATTCATAGGATTAACAAACCATTAACTAACACTACTAGCTTAATAAAAAAACAAGTTAGCTGATTATTAATAGTTAGTATGGTAGAAGTTGGGTTTGGTTTTGGATAGGATTAGGGATGCAGAATAAGATCATACCACTAATGAACAGTTAATATCTTAATAATAAGCAGTTATTACCTGTAGTTAGCATGAATTCTTAATTCTGACCTAAAGTGTTACCGAATATATGCAATATTATACAAAACAACTTCTAAATGCTTCCAAAGTAGTTTAATCTAATGTACCACTGAATTTGTAAGAATTGTCTTATATTATTTATGTGAAGACAAACCTAGCCTAACAACAAAACATATGCCTGTCATACTTTAAGTACCATATATGCTTGTTTCTTAACATTGTGGTAAAAATACAGTGAAACTGCAACGCTGAGAGCACAGAAGGTACTAAAAGGAGAATGAATCAAAAAACTTAAAGCTTCAATACTGACCCCCCCTGGGCTTTTGCATGGTGAATATGGGACACAGCTGCAAATAGGCCCATGTTCTCATAAGCATAAAACCATTCTTGAATGCTGAGATACATACTTCTTAAGCTAGACCAAGATTTAATGTGCATGGCTCAAGATATTAATGTTAGTGACGTAGCAAAGTGTTGAATGTGTAAAAACATATACCAATCGCAACTGTAGTTGAAACTCATGGATACAACCAAAAGTCTTTTACAAAATTCTTTTACAGATTTATAAGCCTGGAACAGCCGTCATTACTGTGCATTGGTTTAAAAGTTATCTGACTAGTAAGATAAGAAATTTTAAATAAATTTGTACATGAATTATATAAATTTAATATAAATATATTTTATATATATTTATTCAACTGTTATTGTATTGTCTTCATTTAAATCCTAACCAATAGTTTAAAAAAATTATAAAACATTAATTAATGACAACACGTAATTTCTGAAAATGTAATCGTTTAGGGTTCTATTGTTGTATATTTTTAATACAATTATTTGTATAAAATTAATATATGAATTAAATACTCTATGTTAATTAATTTGATTAAGCGTGTTTTTGATTTTTTAAATTTGATCCAACCTTTAAAATGTAATCAAGAGAAATAAAATGGAAAAACAAAAGCATCATGTAAAAAAAAAATTATAAAAAATATAATAATAATAGTTTATTAAACATTCTGAAAAATATAGTTACCTTTGTATAAGTTTCATGATTTAAAATAAATTACACATGCTATTTTTGTGAGTAAAATGTACATTCAAACATTAAAAGAAAATACAAATCCAAAGTTAACATTTTAATTAAAATCAAAAGTATGAAAAAAATAAATAAAACATGTTTCATAGAACCCTAGGCCGAGCTGTAGCTCAGTCCTGTACGAAATAAATCTTGTGTAAAACTGCACTTTTTCCAGGAAGCCCTCGACGCATCAATCAGATGCTGATACGGCTTGTGCCACATTCAGTGCATTCCTGGAGAGGAAAAGCTGTACGACAGCATTAGTCTCCATCTTTCACTTGGGAAAGAGCTTAGGGAGAAAATTCGTCAGACATCACAGAGAAGCCATTTCTAGAGCTGCTTTTTTTATGTGTCGGCAGAGAAAGACTGGCCAGAAAAGTGTGATCATGAGCCCCACAGTCACAGTCAGTCTGTATGGCCGTAGCTCATTGTGACTCTCCTCTAAATGATTCATTGTTCTCGTGTTATTAAATCATGAACGTGGTTAATTCATGACGCAGGTGCCAGGAGACCCTGACCACAATCCTGCAGTGGCTTGACTTTTACCTGAGGGATGTGCTTTGCTGACTGTGAAAGTCATCATTCTTTCTCTCTCTCTCTCTCTCTCTCTCTCTCTCTCTCTCTCTCTCTCTCTCTCTCTCTCTCTCTCTCTCTCTCTCTCTCTTTATTGTGTTCATTTGCACTGTTTTGTTCTGCAACATGTTGATTAAGTGTGTTTGGTTGACAGATAACAGTTGAATGACTAAGCCATCCAGCAGTTTAGTTGCATTATTATTATTATTATTATTATTATTATTATTATTATTATTATTATTATTATTATTATTATTATTATTATTACACATGACTGTCAACAGCTCAAAAAATGTGTTTTGGTGTTTCGTGACCCTTTAAATACCTCTTTATCACAATAATCTGCATACTATTTTTTTCTGTCTTATTGTATGTGCTAGGTTATGTGTTAGGTTATGTAAATGGTTATTTATAGTATATGTATTGTACAATTAGTAGTTTGTGTAGTTATATTATCGATTCGAAATGTTAATTATGCATAGGTTTAAAATAACTCTTACGTTCAATGTTATGTTATATTTAGGATTGTTTATTTATGTAGTACCGTGGTCCAGCAAGACACGATATTTCGTCCCACTCTGTGTCCACACATGTAGTCAAATGACTGTGAGTGACAGTGTTACCAAATCTAAAACCATATAACAAACAAAAATAATACTGAAAGGCTCATATATAAAGATCAATTAATTTGTGACACTTTCGTTATATATTAACAATATATTCTGAACTATTATTTTACACATTTTTGTTTTAAATTTTGATCTTTATTTGGTTTCATATCGTGACTATTATTTCATTTTATTCATTTTTTATTTTAATATTATTATTATTATTATTTTATGTCTTAATTTAATTTTATTTATATTAACTTTTATTTTTTTTATAAATTTTTTAAAATGTAATTTAATTTTGTTTTAATTTTATTTAATTTTGTTTATTTTTTATTTCAAATAATTACATTTTCTATTTAATGTATTTGATTTAATTCGTTAATTTATTTATTTTTTTTATTTAATTAAATTTAATTTATGTAATTTATATATGCTTTTATTTTTAATTTATTTTATTATTTAATTTAATTGCATTTTTTTTATTTAATTTTTTATTTTTATTTTTAATTAAAAAAAATTTTTATTTAATTATTTTTTTTATTTTAATTTTTTGTTTTAATTAAATTTTTATTTTATTTTATTTTATTTTATTTTATTTTATTTTATTTTATTTTATTTTATTTTATTTTTTTTTTTTTTTTTTTTTTAAAGGCCTCAGATGAGCTGGCTTTTATACCTGAACACTCTGCTCGTAGATGTGGAAGGTGAAGAACAGTGATGAATGACTCTATGATAGTTTGTGCTCTTTTGAGGTTGATAGTCACAGAGAAAGAGCACTTAAGTGTTGACGATAAATGTAATCTCACATCAGCTATGATTGAAGTGGAACAATTAGCCTGTCGTGAAACAAGCACACATTACTGGCTGAACCACTCCAACACATTGTGTTTACACTTCAACTATTGAAATGATTTGCTTACACTGCTGTTCAAAAGTCAAATGTATTCTGTACATTGCCTTTTAATGATTATACATTTATTTAACACAAATCAGTTTGATCAGCAGAAAAGCTAAAAGTGAATTTAATATATTTCAATAGATATATTATTTCAGGTTTTCAGTTCAGTGTTTTCATATTCAGAAAAATATGATTTCATGAGTATCATGATACTAAAACCTGCATTAATTAAACTAAAAAATCAGCGTCCCCCTCAATGGAATATATTTCATTTATTTTATTTAGTTTTTCCTTTCTTTTAATTTCCTTTTCTTTTTATGAAATCTCTCATACTATTCATGTTTAAAATGTGTACAAATGCTGAAATTTAGAGACGCTCACTAAATTTGTGAATCTCAAAAATCCAACCTCAAGCCAAATTTATGCCCATCAATTGATGAGTGTAAAAAAAAAGATCATATTATAATTTACTTCAATTTAATTCATTTAATTTATATTTAATTTTATTTATTTAAAAAAAATATATATATATTTTATTTTATTTATTTTTAATTTTTTTTATTTAAATTTTTTTTAGTTTAATTTAATTTAATTTAATCATATATAATTGTATTATATTTGATTAATTTATTTTTAATTTATTTATTTTAATTTGTTTCTTTTACTTTTCCTTAAATATGAAAGATGTGAGTTATACCTGACACGTACATGATCCCTTTACACTTGGTTTTATGAAATCTCTTATACTATTCATGTTTTAAATGTGTACAAATGCTGAAATTTAGAGACGCTCGCTAAATTTGTGAATCTCAAAAATCCAACCTCAAGCCAAATTTATGCCTATCGATTGATGTCTGAAAAAAAGATCATATTATAATTTAATTTACTTTTTTTAAATAATTTATTTTATTTTATTTTACATTATTTTTTTATTTAATTTAATTAAAAAAATATTTTAAATATTTAGTTTTATTTATTTTATTTTATTTTATTTTATTTATTTATTTATTGTTTTTTTAACTTATATATAATTTTATTATATTTGATTAATTTATTTTAGTTTGTTTCCTTTTCCTTAAATATGAAAGATGTGAGTTATAACTGACATCTTGTCATATCATATGCTGGTAAGGTATGTTTAGATGCTGGTATTCTGGTCTCAATGGACCATATGGAGCATATGCTGTTTTTTTAGCAAAGCGAAAATCAAAAAGTAATAGGAATGCAGCACGTAATCAATTAAACTTCATAAAATAAATCAATTTCGTTTAAAAATCAGATGGTCACATAACCAAAGAATTGAATGGTAATCAAATGGCAGCAG
Organism: Danio aesculapii; assembly: GCF_903798145.1. Classification (NCBI taxonomy): domain Eukaryota; kingdom Metazoa; phylum Chordata; class Actinopteri; order Cypriniformes; family Danionidae; genus Danio; species Danio aesculapii. The sequence continues at coordinate 18,633,322 of NC_079435.1, read as the reverse complement.
TGGGATTTAGAAAATGCACTTGAGGAATCAATTTTATGTTGCATATACAATATTGTGTGTTTGTAAGCAATACAGGTTTTCAAGGTGTCACATAAATAGCTTTTTCGATGGTATTGTAACAATCACTAGTGACCTGATCCTTACAGATTGTTGGTAAACTCAGAGATCTCATAGAACTACAAATTCTGGTCATGCAACACACACACACACACACCTGCTCCAAGTCTCCATTGATTAGACTCACACAGCTGAAGCTGCTCATCGACTGATTACTGAACTATTTACACAGCACACAAACACACAGAAGTTGCTGAGTCTTGTTATACTGAATGTGAACTTTACAATGCATTTTCCTTGCCTTCTCTTGCTGTGTTTGTGACCCTCGCTTTGTTTGCTTGTTTACGTTGCCTGCTTCCTGCCTGTACTGACCATCTGCCTGTTATTTGACTATGACTCTGTGCAGATCTGTTTGCCCCTTTGTTGACCATTGCTTGCCTGACTATCCTGCTAATAAATCCTACATTTAGATCCGCTCGCCCTTGTCCGCTTCACATTACAGGTATATTGCAGCATTATGCCAATTCAATAATGCAAATCATGATTCTTATATTGTCTCTCCCTATTACAGATTTTTCCAGACGCTAGGACACATTTCTCAATACTTAGGTCACTTTTGCAAAACTCTTCACACAATTCTCCTAACCGACTTTCAGCTTGGCAAAGTAGTTTATTTCACATTCAAAATGCATTACAACTACCAAAACACTTTATTCAGGTCTCAAATAAACTCGTTCTTTCAAAACATTAGCAAAAGTTGACAGCCGACAAACACACTTTGTCACCCACAAAACAAAGACCTAAAAACACTAATAACAAGAAGGATTACACAGTGTTTTCTTGTGTAAAACAAGGTCACATCTCTGTTTGTAATTGCAATATATATATTGTTTATAACTGCAATATATGTTACTGGAATGAATCAGACATGATGTAGAATTCATCAATATTTTATGTCATTTATTTATTTTTTTATTTTTTGTACTAAGTAATTCTAAAATACAAGAATTTGTATACACACTGTCCACTGATACAGATACATTAGTATTGCTAATCTGGCTGGTTAAACTGCATTTTTAGATTTGAAATATGTTTTAATAAAATATTGCTGTTGAATTTTGTTGTCTTATTCAGTTTTGCATTATGTTATTGTTTTGAACATAAGTTTAACAGTTTTAAAAACAGTATGTAAGCACCTGCAAAATGACCTGCACGTACAAAGATATTTGGCAGTTGTTGTGTCTGAGTGAGAAAAGAATTCATGAACTTTGAGAGATGTAGTCATTCAATGCACTTTGTGCCAAAACAATGATAATTGATCCTCAGTTTAGCCCACACTTCTGTTGTGCTCACTGTGTGAAGAGTTTTGTAAAAGTGACCTAAGTATTGAGAAATGTGTCATAGCGTCTGTAAAAAAAAACTGTATTAGCATGACGTTACAAAACATCAGGACACATTATTCTACATTACTGTTTTTGCACACTGGAAATTACAAAGTAAAACATCAAGCTATTTGACTCTATGATTATGAAATCCACCCTCGTGGAAAAATCAAATAAACACATAATAGCACTTAAACGTCCATGGCCATTAAAAAACATATAATAGAACTAATGCAGTAAAGTTAAAAACAAATAAGCAGGTTAACACGTTTTTCTGATTCACTTAACTGCATCCAACGTCTTAATTTGACCAGCATTTTACCCTGATTGAGGCACTTCGCAACAGTTTTGATCTTGGTTAGAGTGCAAATAGCCACTCCAAATATATTATATTTTCAAATTAATTAAAAGAAAAGCTATTTTAAGAATACATTTATATAAATATTGTGGCAATATTTGTATTTACAATACTAAATGCAGAAACCGGTGTTTTTTATCCACATTGTTAATTTTTAGAATTTTTCCTATAATAAAATTTTTTCCTGTTTTTAATAATAATAATAATAAAATAATAATAATAAGAAGAAAATAATAACAATATTAATATTATTAATAATAATGGTAACACTTTATTTTGATGGTCCATTTGAGTATTAGTAGATGTGGTCTGCTCATAGATGTGAAAGGTAAAGAACAGTGATGAATGACTCTATGATAGTTTGTGCTCGTTTGAGGTTGATAGTCACAGAGAAAGAGCACTTAAATGTTGACATTTGAGTATTGGTAGACTGTCTGCTTAATATCTGTTGATACTGCTTCTTCAACAGACATTTAACTGACTATAAGAAACTTTGCAAATACATGTCAACTTACACTAACCCTAACCCTAATCCCAAACAAACAGTCTACTTATAATCTAATGAAAATTAGTTGGCATGTAGATGCAATGAAACAAACGGACCATCAAAATAAAGTTTGACCATAATAATAAATAATTTATTACACAATGATAGTACACAACATGTAGCTGGAGTAATAATGCTGAAACTTGATTTTAAATTAAAAGTTATGTTAGAAATAAATGCATAATAAAATATTTCTAAAGTTTCACAGCATTTGTTTTTTATTATTATTCTTAATTAGAAAGAAGCAACTCCACCGACAATATCCTTGTTTTCAGTGGGTTCAGTTTTATTTAGTAACTGCAAGAGTAAAATTTACAGAGGCATTAAGCAGTTTTTAACTTTGCTATTTTCTTTAATTCGATGGCTCATTGAAGATGATGGCTAATACGAAGTGACATTAGAAAGCTGTTGTGCTGTGCTCACTGATTCGATTAAAGCTGCTGCTGAGTGATTAAACTCATTGAATGTGCCTTTATGCTTCATATGGGACACCTAATGATAGTGGCTGATTGGCCATTAGATTGGTCAAGTCTGGGTCAGAGCGACTGCTGCCCTGTTTATTCCTGTACAACTGAAGCCTGAGTATTATATGTGCTGTGCTTTATCCCCACAATTTTCTCTTTTTTTATGTTTTATTTCGGGTTTACCCATATGCTTTTGTTTGATTTCATCGAGGCATGAGAAATGCTCAGGGGATTTATCACAGCAGGCAGCATCTTCTCACACACAATAACAGTTTTCCTTCTTTTTTTTGTATCCACAGGTGTGTGATGCGACAGAAGCTAAAACACGCACATTGCCCAACGACTGAAATTGCAGTCCACACACCCAGTGTTGCATCACTAGATGCTCTGTTACAGCACATCCCAGCAGTCCTGGCCTTCCTACTAAATCAAATCAAATCAAACTAATTCAGCTCTTATAGAGTCCTCCAGAAAACCAAAGGTAATGGGTAGTAATTCAAGCTCATGTATCAGCATAAATGTTTAGTGTCAAATAGGGCTGTGCAAGATTACGATGTACACCACCTGACAAAAGTCTTGTCGTTAATCCCAGTTGTAAGAGCAACACATAATTACTTGACGTCTAGTTGATCTTTTGGAGAAGTGTCAGAAGGTAGATTTTTCAGATGAATCGTCTGTTGAACTGCATCCCAATCATCACAAATACTGCAGAAGATCCAATGGAACCCACATGGACCCAAGATTCTCACAGAAATCAGTCAAGTTTGGGGAAGGACAAATCATGGTTTGGGGTTACATTTAGTATGGTGGCGTCCAAGAGATCTGCAGAGAGAATGGCCACATCAACAGCCAGAGATAACAAGACATTTGTGCTGCTCATTACATTACAAACCACAGGATAGGCCTGCCCAGTCACCAGAGATGAACATTATTGAGCGTGTCTGGGGTAAGGTGAAGGATGAGGCATTAGATAAATCCAAAAAATTTTGGTAGACTCTGGGAGTCCTGTAAAAACGCTTTCTTTGCCATTCCAGATGACTTTATTAATAATTTATTGAGTCATTGCAGAGATGTATGGATGCAGTCGTCCAAGTTCATGGGAGTCATACACAATAATAATTCTTTTTTCACTGCACCATGACTTTATATTCTATACTGTACATTATTTCTGTTAGTGACAAGACTTTTGTCTGAGCAAAGTTAGATTTCACTGTTCTAATTAAATAATTAAAAATCAAGGCATGATAATTTTATTTTGGTAAAATAAGCACAAGCTAAAGGCCTTAGTCTTTCTTATAAGCCACTTCTGACACCAAATGATCAACTAGAAATCAAGTATTACTTGTTGTTCCTAAAACTTGGATAGGCGACAAGACTTTTGTCAGGTAGTGTATATCATATGGACAAAATAAAAAGTTTATCCCATTAAATCTTTAAAGTTTAAAATTCTCTTGTATCAGTTTTAAAAAGGTTAGATAGGCTTAAAGAGTACAAAATCAGCAGTGTCAAATATTAGTTAAACTGTTACAGTCTATTTTAAGGTGTCATTGTTACAGTGTAACTTTGCATTAAACTACTGAATAATATTAATTAATACATGTACTGACTTTATGGTTATGGTTAGAATGCAGATTAGGGTTAGGGTTTACATGTTCAGTAATTTAAAGTGTCACCTTTAAATATTTTTTACATTATTACTGATATAGATTTCTTTTCCAGCATCAGTCCTAATGGAACTACGAACAATTTATTACGTTTAAACTTGTTTCTTTACATTTTTGTGTGAGAAAAGAAAAAAAAACATGAAAAGGCTGAACAGATTTCTACAATTTCATCCTAAGGTTGGCTCAGCCCTCACTGCTGTTGCTGATAACACTAAATGTTTATATTTATTATTATAAATATGATATTTATTTTCTAGATATAGATATATAAATTCTAAATATAGATAACAACAAAATAACAAGTAAGTCTTCTAAGTCACACACAATGTAAGAGACATTTTTTTTTTTTGCTGCAGAAGCTTGTTAATAGACCATTTCAATGTGGTCATGTCATTGGCCCATGAACATTTCCTGCTTGTTCTCAAACTATTTCATTACTGTAACAAGAGGCAATTCATACATGACTTAATGTTAAAACAGCTATCATAACATTATTTATCAATATTTGGCTCTTTTTGGATTCTTGGAAGCTATAGAAAATAAAAATGTAAAACAGGAAATACGTTGGGACCCTTTTTTTTGTTTACATCCCTCAAAATGGTCTATAAAATCATATATAAATGTAAAAAAGTAACAAATAAATAAATAAATAAATCCGGTATGCATTAACACAAAATATAATCCAATATAATCACAAAACAGTAAATGAAAAAGACAAACTGTTCATAAGGATGCGCACATTTAAAACCCTGTTATCCCTATATTTGCTATCTGAGGCCTAATAAAGGCTCAGTGGAGGCTTGTGGGTACAGCTGCATGATGATGCAACAATGGAATAGTCTGGATCCACTTTGATGTGATCAGCGTTTTGGTGTCCAACTGGGCCACATGTTGGCTTTCAACTTTTGTGCTGAACAGATGGACAGGGTATTGGTGCCCACAGTGCATGGTCATGAGAAGCAGCTATCTGTTATTAGAGTTTTGAATTTGCCGCTATGGTGACACATAGGCCTTTATAGGTCCACCCTCTTTTTAAAAAGAACAATCTAATCTGAATTCAAAGTCACCAAAACGACACAATTTGGACCAAAGCCTAAAAGGGTCAGTATCAAAGAGTTGTAAAAAATTATTTGTGGAGTATTTTGAGCTGAAACTTCACATACACACATTATAGACTTATTTTACATCTTGTAAAAAGAGGCATAATAGGTCCTCTTTAAAGGGACAGTTCACGAAAAAATGAAAATTTACTCATTTAGTTTTGGTTTTCTGTTGAACACACACACACACACACATGCAGTTATTTATTGCAAAAGCGAAATGTGAAATAACACATACATTTCTTTACAATTCATAATAATATGCACTGCATTGTGGGTCATTTTAAAACTTTCACAGTAACTTACTGCATATTGGGGTTTTGCAGTACTCTACTGTAGTTGAAGAAAAAAATGAGACAGTTAATGAACAAATCTTGTACCTGTAACATTTTGTATCACAAAATATATTTAAATAGATTGATGAATGAAAATTTCTTTGGTAAACCATTTAAAATGGAAATAACAACACCGAATAATAAAAATACAGTTGTACATGATCTCGTCACTTGTTTGAAATTTAATAAATTCAATAGTAAATACTAAAAAATAAAGGTTGTGTACTGCTAGTGCAAAATGTAAATAAAATACAGTAAAAGTACCGAAAAATTTGTGATACTGTCAAATTAAAATGTGGTAAAGGGCATCTTACCACAAAAAGAAGTTGCGGTAAGGCAACTTCACTGTAAAATTAAATTGTAGTAAGGTCCTGCTACTGTAAAACACATTTACAGGTAAGTTACTGTTTAGAGGTAGTTATGGTAAATTGCTGGCAACAGTGCTTTTATTGATAAAGTACAATAAAATGTCTAGAAGTGTACATCATGGGTGTTTAAGAAGCACATGTACTGAACAGTTGAAGTCAGAATTATTAGCCCCCCACCCCCCATGTTTATTTTTTTCAATACATTTCTAATCATTATAGTTTTAATAACTCATGTCTAATAACTGATTTACTTTATTGCCATGATGACAGTAAATAATATTTGACTAGATATTTTTCAAGACACTTCTATACAGCTTAAAATGACATTTGAAGGCATAACTAGGTTCATTAGGTTAACTAGGCAGGTTAGGGTAATTAGGCAAGTTATTGTATAACGATGGTTTGTTCTGTAGACTATCGAAAAAAAATTAAGCTTAAAGGGGCTGATAATTTTGACCTTAAAATGGTTTTAAAAAAATTTAAAACTGCTTTTATTCTAGCCGAAATAAAACAAATAAGAATTTATCCAGAAGAAAAAATATTATCAGACATACTGTGAAAATGTCCTTGCTCTGTTAAACATCATTTAAGAAATATTTAAAAAAGAAAAAAATTAAAAAGCGGGGCTAATAATTCTGACTTAAACTGTACATTGACTGTACATCGATGAGCAAACAAACACTGCAGTCACATTTGGCCAGTATCATTGTCTTCTCAATAGCTGATTTGTTCCAGATGAAGAGAGTGGAAAGCAGCAGATGGTGAGGTCTGAGAGGGGCTGGGTAGGACTAAGACTCTCCCTCAGACAGCCATAATCCCCCTCCTCCAAAAAAAGCCCTGGGTGTTGCCCACTTACATCCAGACTCTCAAAACACTCTGTCACACAGCCAGACCAAGATGGTCGTGTCTAACCATGCTTTTTACCATCGCAGTAGAACAGAAGGCAAAGGTTAATGATGCAGGAGCTTTATGTTATCTATTACTGAACCAGTGCTGACCCCATCACTTTATTTCACCAAATTCAGCAACCATGTTTACGTTCATTGCATCCCAAAGGGTGCATTAAATTCACTCACAGCTGACTTAAAATTTTGGCTGGGGCTCAAATTTAATCCTGTTTCCCATGCAAAGCACAACTTCAGCTTTTTGTAATTGCTTACTTACTCCAAGCTCTGCGATTTGTCTTCAAATTCAGCAGACATACATCGCTCTAGCGGAAGCCTTGGAATTGATGAGAGTGTGTATGTAAACATAGTATGAAATATGATGGAAGTCAAGCAGAACAGTACTCATGACCTTCGCATTTTGTGGTTGACTAGTTACTCATTCATTTACTGTTCATTAGTTGTAATAAGCAAAACGGTCGATTATGTGTTTGCAACAGTTAAGCTGCTGTGATCAAAAGTTATGTTGTGTTGGCAGAGCTTTCAACACAGGTTTACAGAAAAAAAGGTGTCTCTAACATGTTTGCAATGCTGCAAAATTTATCTATGCATACTTTTTGAAGCAAAAACACAAAGCGGAAAACAACTTACAGTGTTGTTCAAATGATACCCAGGCTCATTCTGATTACGTACCCCTATATACATTTCTGAAGAGAGCAAAATACATCCCAGGAGCTACATTTTTTTGCTGGTTTTGTTTTTGCGAATTCACCAGAGGCCGCTGTGTACGCTTTTTCAGATCTCAAACCTTGTGAGTGCCATTTGCGCCTGCTGTCCTCACGTAAATCAACCAGAGGCTGCTGCCAACTGACTGACTTACTGACTGACCAACTGACTGATTCCCCCTACCCTCCCCCTTTCCTAAACCCAACCAATTGTGTTTTAAAAAGCACGAAGGACACACCCACCCACTTACCTAAACCCAACCGACAGTGTTTTAAAAAGCAATCCAGAAAAAGGAAAACCCCCTGATTTTTACCACGTTTTCAGATTGTACCTCATTCTCACCCTGTTATTTACTTATTTGTTTTATTTTTTAGCTTTTGTTTTTCTCTTACTTGCTTTCTGGAACCGTTCTCGAACTTTGTTGTCGTGATCAACTCCGCTCTGCGTCTTAAGTACATCAACATAGATGTCGGACAAGCTGTTAACAGCGCAAAAGTTGCTTATACTGAGGCATATCAAGTCACTGGAATATTAGAGGTCAAAACACGTGCATAACTGCATAAATTATTATCCTTTTTATCCTATTGTGCATGTATGCGTTTGTATCTAAAAGTTTATATCAATACATTTTCTCTTTGAACCACCAGGTGGCAGTCTTTGTACTTTTATTTCAGAGTGCAGATTGCATGAGTTTTATTAATATACATTTTTTAACTTTATATATATATATATATATATATATATATATATATATATATATATATATATATATATATATATATATATATATATATATATATATATATATATATATATATAGTTAAAAAATATATTTACTTTACCAAGTGTACTGTAAGAAAATATCAGCTGTTAACAGCGGAAAAGTTGTTTATACTGAGGTAAGCATTCAGCTGATAAGCGAGAAAAGAAACAGTGTCATACCGCTATGTAGCATTTGTTTTAAAGATAAAATGCAGCCATATGAAGCTCTTGCTACATAATTCGTGATCACCAGAAATGTATAAAGGGCTACAATTCAGAATGAGCCTATATTGGATGAATACTTACAGGTATGTTCAGTTACACTCATGTATTGTGTAATACTACTGTATGTTATCTCTTCAAAACATTTTCCTGACTTTCTTGCATGAATAACTATTGTATTTTCATCACATATATCTACATTTGTTTGGCTTTTCCAAAAGTAGTAGACAAATAATTTATTAACAAATAATAAAAAACAAAGCCTAGAAAACAGTCAACAAAGCTGAAAAATGAGATACCAGGAACTACAAACAGAAAAAATCTAGAAAAAAGAATGAAAGAAGACCAAATAAATAAACAGAAAAACATGACAATAGATTGACTGAGTCACTGGCAGGTATAGGAAATAAGCAGGGGTACAAAACTTCTCAAAAACATTGTTAACTGACTGTGATCACAATTTATGTAGTCATTCATTCATTCTGGAACTCGAACTTTGTTGTCGTGGTCATTCATTCATTCATTTTCTTTCCAGCTTAGTCCCTTTATTAATCCGGGGTTGCCACAACGGAATAAACCGTCAACTTATCCAGCACATGTTTTATATGGCGGATGCCCTTTCAGCTGTAACCCATCTCAGGGAAACATCCATACACACTCATTCACTATGGACAATTTAGCCTACCCAATTTACCTGTACCACATGTCTTTGCACTGTGGGGGAAACCGGAGCACTCGCAGGAAACCCACGCAAACGCAGGGAGAACATGCAAACTCCACACAGAAATGCCAACTGACCCAGCCGAGGCTCGAACCAGCGACCCTCTTGCTGTGAGGCGACAGCACTACCTACTGCGCCACTTCGTCACCCAAGGAAAAGCATTTTGATATCGGTAAAGGTGTCTGCAACTTTTGCGAAGCATCAAGTCACTGGCATATTAGAGGTCAAAACACATGCATAACTCCATAAATTATTATCCTTTTTATCCTATTGTGCATGTATGCGTTTGCATCTAAAAAGTTAATATCAATAAATTTTCTCTTTGAACCACCAGGTGGCAGTCTTTGTACTTTTATTTCGGAGTGCAAGTTGCATAAGTTGCATACTTTCAGCATTATCTTTGCTTGAACTGACCCAATCTTTTCCTGTTTATATGAAATGAACCTGCTCCCGAACAGGTTTGAGCTACCAGAACTGTTGCTATGACAACAATTCTCGTATCAGTTTTGAAGAACTAAACGATCCTGGATCATGTCAAATCGTCAATATCAAATTCCAGCTAATTGAGTAATTTATGTACGAAGAACGGACCCCAAGGCTCGTCACAGCAAAATGATCCGCCTCCAAATAGTGTGTGTTTGTGTGTTCATTTGTATGTTTATCTGTATATATGTGGGCATGTGTGAAAATATACAAATATGCTGGTGGTGGCTAGCAACTTTAAAAAATGCTGGTGGTGAAAGAGTTAATAGAATGATCAGATATTGACCACTGACATTTTCTTTAATTGACTTTGCGAGCCAGCAGTAGATTTTAATCATGATTTTTAGAATGCATTCCACCTTCCAAATTTTTTCCAATAGATTCAAAGTCATTCTGCTGTACTGGTATACTCACTTACTACAGCTTTATGAATATGTAAACATCTTACTTATTCAGCACATTTATTATGCATACTGCCAATCTTTGGCAGAGGTAGAACTGTGTGTATCAGCAAAAAAAAGAGAAAGCAAACAGGCTGCTGTTACACTACTAGCTGTTTAGGTGTTTAAGGCTTCAGACCATTCACTGTAGTATTTTTCCCCATACCAGTCCAGTCAAATCTCTTTTAACAGTGTATGGATGAATCAATATCATCAAATTGAAAGTTGGCTTTAATTGTCCCAAATCTGCGTCACTGGTATAAACATATGAGCAATAATGAACCCCAAAAAAGCCAAAGCTAAGCAAAGACTACCAGATTACTATGGTAGAAATACAGAATATAAAAGAGAGAGAACAACTTAGGATGTCATTTACCTGTTCTGTAATGATTTGTTGAGCTGTTGTTTGAAACGTATGCTGGGAAAATGCTGTTTTTCTCCCATAAGGAATTCTTATGCTGTCTCTGTCGCCAACTTGTAGTGCAATGTCAACTGTCTTTTCTCTGCTCAGTATGACAGGCTAATGGTCGCCAACATTATGAATATTTAAAATAGGCACTATCCTTATAAATAAACTGCAGAGTTTTATTCTAATCAATAACATTCTTGCTTAAAAATGCCTCAAAAGAACATTATGTTGTCCAACAGCAGCAAGATTTGTCAAACTGTAGTCCTCTACTTGCCATTCGTCGGCGGAGTAATACACAAGGGTGAGGAGGCTGTACGAGTGCTGATTTTTATCTCATGGCTATCAGACAATCAGATTCAGAAACAAACAGAACTGTTGTATATATATAAGTCAGTTAAAATCAGAATTATTAGCCCTTTGATTTTTTTTCTTTTTTAATTATTTCCCAAATGATGTTTAACAGAGCAAGGAAATGTTCACAGGATGTCTGATAATATTTTTTCTTCTGGAGAAAGTCTTATTTGTTTTATTTCTGCTAGAACAAAAGTAGTTTTTCATTTTTTAAAAAAGCATTTTAAGGTCAAAATTATTAGCCCCTTTAAGCAATTTTTTTTCCAATAGTTTATATAACAAACCATCATTATACAATTACTTGCCTAATTACCCTAACCTGCTTAGTTAACCTTATTAACCTAGTTAAGCCTTTAAATGTCACTTTAAGCCGTTAAAGAAGTGTCTTGAAAAATATCTAGTAAAATATTATTTACTGTCATCATGGCAAAGATAAAATAAATCAGTTATTAAAAATTAGTTAAAATTAAAACTTCTCTCCGTTAAATAGAAATTGGGGGAAAAAATAAACGGGGGCTAATAATTCAGGGGGGCTAATAATTCTGACTTCAACTCAATATAGAGAGAAGAGTTCAGATGCAAAAACAAACAAAACAATTTAAAAAGTGCCATCTGAAATTTTCATTGAAAAATTGCATTTTTCTCAGCCTCCCATGTTTATGTTGGGTCATTTCACATTAAAGATCATGAAAAGAACCTGTTATTTGCCCTTAAATTGAATTTACTGAACCTACATACAAGAGCCTGATAAAAATGCTCAATTAAGAATAAATTTTCAGATGGCATTTAGAGGCTTTTGCATCTGAACTAATTTATATAATGTCCCTGTGCTCATCAATGTCTTCTGATGTTTAACACAGCATGGAAAACATATGGCTAAAAGAACAATGCAGTCCACAACTCTGAGTTCACTGCGGACAGAGAGTGGCCTGTATTCAAACTGTGTGTGTGTGTGTGTGTGTGTGCGTGCGTGCGTGCGTGCGTGTGTGTGTGTGCGTGTGCGTGTGCGTGCGTGTTGTGTATAGTATAACATTTGTATTTTGTTTTGTGTTTCTGGACACCCCTCAAAAAATAAAATCTATCTATCCTCAATAAATTCAAAATGTTTAAGAACATATTTTCCCCCAAAATGACATAACCCTTTATGTTGTCATAACCAGTATAGTATTATTATTTTTTATGTATTTAAATTTAGCAGAATGTTATCTCAGCTCTTTTCTATGCAGCTGCAGTTACTACTGCATGTTGAAGTCATAAAATGTACTTGAGTGAGATTTGAGTCTGAAGTCTTTTTAAGTCTGAAAAGTCATCATAAATGAAATATCAGGCCTTTAGTTAAAAGGAAGATTATCAGTTATGAAATACTTATCAGCTTCTGTGGAAAGTGTGGTTGATCAGCCCAAAGTGGTAATTTTTACTCTATGAATTTCATTTTTTTTTCTTTTCTTTTTTTTTTTTTTGTGAATTTTGAGTTACTGTGTTTTAAAAAGGTTAAATTAACAAATCTGTGAGCAATAATAATAATAATATCTTATGTTTATCTTATCTTCATCACATTCATCATCATAATAATAGTTATGTATTACAATATTTATTTTTATTATTATTTTATTATTTATTTTATTTATTATTATTATTATTATTATTATTATTATTATTATTATTATTATTATTATTATTATTATTATTATTAAACATGTATTTCTCTTTAATTTTGGGATCATTTTAATTACCGTAAAAATAATAACTTCATCACATTCCTGATCATAATAATAATTATGTATTACAGTACTTATTATTATTATTATTATTATTATTATTATTATTATTATTATTATTATAATTATTATTGATATTATTATTATTATTATTATTATTATTAATGAAATGTATTTCTCTTAAATTTTGGGATAATTCTAACTACATTAATACTACTACTACTACTACTACTACTACTCCTAATAATAAGGAAAAACACGATATCAAAAATAGGCCTACATATGTCATAATTAAAACAACTAAATCAATCAACATAATTTTTGTTCTTTTTTGTCACTTCAGTATAATTCAACATTTAAGTAGGCTTTCTATTAGCACATATAGCCTGTTTTCCCAAGAACAGGAAAGAACTGCGCAAGTCCAAACTGTCGTAAACTCCACTATACGCATAAATCAGCGAGCACGCGCTCCATCCTCCAGCTGAGCATCACTATTAACAAAGATGCGCAGCACCATCTTCGCCCCGCCCATCCCAGGCTGCGCTCTTCCTCGCAGCGTTCACGGCGCAGGCGCACTAGAGAAGCCTCCGCGCGGCTCACTATTTAGCAAGAAGGGAGCGCGCAAACTCAGCACCTGTCGTGCGTGTGGCTGGGGGATTCGGTGGGAGGGGTCATTATTTGGCAGGGAGCGGCAGAGAGACGAGCATTTCCTAGATACCCACAGCAACGCGTGGATTCATTCTGCTTCCATCACTTCACAAGCGAACCGGCGGATTTTTTGGGGCTTGTTTCAACTTACTGGCTTAGGTTTGAAAGCCGTCCGTTTGGAAATAAACCACAGCACCGTATTCCTCGGAAGTGTTTTGTTCCTGCACCGGGGCTGTCATCGCTGAAGGTAAGATCTATGGGAGCCACTTTGGAACAAGCAAACCGTTATTAGATGTGTCAGAAAGGCGAGGCTTGAGCATCCCAGCCTTATTACGCTCATTGTATCAGGTCAAAACAGAAAGAAATCAGATGTCCGATAGAAGATGTGTTGGTAAATCCCCCGAAGCGTCTGTCTGAAGCATCCTTCAGATGTATAATACAGTTATTCCAGCACCGAGGTGATGGCCAGTGCCTCCCATCTGCAGCCTGCTAGCATACCGGCTAACAAGCCCTTATTATGTTAAAAAACGGGAGGTTTTTAAAGGAATATCAACTGGATATTTACCATGCGATAACAGAGGTTGTTTTGCATACGCATGGTGTATTGTAATAACAAAAATCAGTGGTTCGTCTAACTGCGGTCCGTAGACACCTTCCCCTCCTCATTGTCGGAGCGCCTCCCGTCTGTAATGTCCCGTTATTCTTTGTCTGCTGTTACTATTGTGCCAGATTTTACATTTAAATGGCAGGTTAAACCAGCTTTTAGAATTGAAGCGAATTTAAGAAGTAAATAGGAAAGTTTTTGTTATAAGATATAACTTTTGGATACATGACATTGAGATATTTTGCCGGTTCTTGTTGCTGGATGAAACCCAGTGTTCAGAAATGAACTTCATGATATATAGTGCTTGAAAACTCATCGCAATCGTTTTTGAAGCTTTTATAAGAACGTTTTTTCCCCAACTATTATTGATTTGTGTCAAATACTCTAGTTTCAGGGTGCGAGTTGACGGTGGTCTGTGTGTTTGTGGCAGATGTGTCAGACTCTGAATTAGCTTCGAACAGCAAAAGCTTGAGGGTTTGTGCGTGTGTGAGTCTTTCAGCATGTTATTTGAAGGTTTAATAATTTGTGGGGGAAAAAAAAGTACAAATCAAAGTGTAATGAAATTTTCAGTACCATGATCAGTACCATGCTCAGACTCTTTCAGTATTAAAAAAGCCTGCTGTCTTTGGGGTTACTTCATACAGGCTTTAACTGTATAGCACACTACCAAAGATTTATAGGTATAGTTAACTGGGCTAGCGTTGTAAATGGCAATCAATGAAAAGACTGGTTGCGTTTACTGACATTTTAATTTAATTTAAAAAGCATGTCTTTAAGTTAGTCAACTTACCAAAAGTCATTGTATAATTTACAATCATTGAAATTAGCAGACCTGAACCAATATATTGATTGTTTGGATTTGTTTTTGGTTATGATGGTTTGTTTGGTCTGGACCAAAAAAGATAAACAGTACATTTATTTTTAGTTTACTTATCATTTATTCTGCCATTTTTAAGGCTGAACTTAAAGATATATAATACCTTTTATCCTATGCATTTTACAATATAACTTAGTAAACATCTAAAAGCAATGCTGAAAAAATACCATTACAGATACTGTAATGGTATTGTAGTATTGTATCTGTAATGGTATTTTTTACCATCTGAGTACTCATCAAAGCTTATAAAACATGTGAATGAATTAAAACAGCTCTCCGAGTTCCTCCATCACAGACAAACAAAGATCTGCTTTAGGTTTACAACTCCTGTTTTAAACTAATGGGCTAAGTAGTTCTTAGGTTGGGAAAACAATGATTCTTGATCATTTTGTCCTTTTGTCTTATGGTCACATCCTGTGACGTAATATATTGCATAATGGTTTGTTTGGTTGCATCTGGTCTGTGTTGCATTCATTAGGCTTGTCCTAAATACTTATGCACTATTCTATGCCATTTTATAGTATAAAGCTATCGGGCTCTGAGGTTCCATTACTTTATTTATCTTGTACGCCAAATACTCTTTTTTCATTATGCCTCTTTCTGATGGTGAATGCGGTTGTACTTAAGACAGGTATACTATTTGGTAGTTTGGTCATTTTATTCACTAATTTGGAAACGCTTCAATGTTGACAGACAAACAGTTTGAATTTCCGTTTAGTATAAAAATGTTGGTGTTCCATTAGGGACGACACTAAAATCACACCATACACAGTTGAGTCAATAAGTGTGTATAGTGCGCAAATTTGGGATGCAACTATTTTTCAGTCGAACCACACTAGTTTATTTGGAACCAAGATCTACCTATTGTTATGGTGCTTTCACACTTTGTTAACTGAACCAGTGTTTATACTATCTAAGCAAACTGAATTTAGCCCAAGTGCATGTGCACCAAAAGCACTATGAGTTCACACTTGATTTAATAAACAGAGCAACTGCCCCAGAGTTTGTTTTAACTAAACCAAGCATGCAAACTCTGAACAAAACCTAAAAAGCTATCAAATCACTGTACAGTATAGTGGCTGTAACTTGTAAAAGGTAATCTGAAACAGCAGAATTAGACCTGTGTAAAAATATAATTATGTTTGTGTGTTAGTTTTTGTTTCTTGGAGCAAGGCACGATTGCTTTATACTATAAATCAACTCAACGATTATATTGTAATACATTTTTAGACCCTTTAATTAGTATATAAAATGGCAGATTCATCTATGTTATGACCTGCTTTCTTCTGCTCACAAAATAATGCTGACAAAGTAAAAACTTTCATTTACAGTAACACAAATGTGAAGGTATTTTGAAATTATGTTGTTGTGTTTAAATTGGTTAACATAATCAAAATGGTTTGCTTCATATAAGCCTTAAACAAGTATGCTTGTAATATTACACATTAAATTCCCTTCAATCAGTGTAACAACAAAACACATTTACAGTATGTTCCTGCTATCTCTTGTAATTCCCTGTTTAAACTGCAAGTGACTCCACAAACTACAATGTTAACATTCTTATCAATGAAGCTGACTACTGTTAAGACGGGGTCTTTGATCACAATGCCAGTGTTTCATTTCCTAACTTGCAGCGTAGATGTATTTGCATACTGTACAGAGTTGTAGCACTGGCTGTAAGCAGAAACCAAATGGGTGTGAAAGGCCAACAGCGTGGCTACATTTAGAAGTCCAGCATTTGATTGACAGTGAGGTGTGCAGCGCTATTACAGCTTCCACAATCATGGCAGAGACTTTTTCTCAGCACTGTGTCAGCCAACCTGTTAGTTTGTCACATGCTTTCTGTTTTCCTGTAATATGACACTGTTATTTGAAGTCATATTAAATGTGCAGTATTTATCCAGAAGCTTTCACACAAACAAAGGCAAATGTTTTAATTCTTTGTGGCTGCTTTTTTTATTCTCTGGCATTGCACAGAACTAAAGTGCTTTATAGTAAGTAGCAGGAGAGCAGATTTTGCCCTGTGTCAGCTCTTTGGGATGTTCTGTGTGCGTGATCTCAGTAAATCTGGTCACTATGGTGTCTCCAAGCTGAGGCGAGGGGCTCTGTTTGCTAAGACAAACAGACGGTAATAAAGCACTCAGCCAGACGCACAGATTTTCTGAAAGTGAATATGCACTCTCTGCATTGAATGACAGGAAGTATCCTTGCATGCGTTGTTCAGACTATTGATTTAAATGTGTGCAGATATCTATACAGAGCTTGTCTTATGAAAACACACTTGAAGATGACCTGAATGTCTTTCTGTGGATCATAGACATGACGTCCCATTTTGATGTCTGGCTATACTCGCTCATAAGAAAACCATATACACGGAAACAAACGATGCCGTATGCTCGGCCATTCTGTCTGAATGGGGAATCAGCAAATTCTCCAAAACGGTTTGCCAAGCTTATGATTACATTACATATTTGGGATCACCAATAAAATTAAACAACTGTTTTATGTTTCGTTTCTAAACATTTTAATCAAACAAAATCTGCATTTTTTTCAGGTTGCCCAAGCTAATGTGTATGTGCATTCGAAAGAAACAAGATCACGACACCGACCTCACTTATAGCAATTTTACACATTATTAACCAGAGGATGATAATGTGTAAAACAACTATAAATGAAGTTGGAGTCGTGATCTTGTTTCAGATTGTGCGACTCACGACATGGCGAATCTCCACCAGAAATGACAGTTACTCTTTGTTTACAAGTTTGTGGACATTTTAGTAGTTGCTGTCATGTGATGTGCGTTTGACAGGATGGACTGTACCTCGCATTCGTTTCATAAAGATTATAAAACCAAAACTTTTGTTTTCAAGTGTAGTTAGTTAATTTAAAAGTACAGATTTCAAGCTTTATGGTGAAATATATCCTTATATCTGTGAAGCAAGTATTCGCTTAGATTCCAGTGGCTTTGTTGACCACAAAAAGTGTCGTAAACACATACGTCATGCACCGGGAGAAATGTCAGCCAATATCGATCGATGAGGCGGGTCTTGATTCACCATATTGACCGTTACACTTTTCCCCATTCAAAACTATACGAGTGACACATCTTGTGCATTCTATAGTATTTGACCAAAGTCCCTTTAAGGCAAGTCATTTCACTTGGCAGCCATCTTTGAAAGGCCTCTGGGGCAGTATGCTTGGGCATTTTGTTATCAGTTTCTCCAAAACTGTTTGCGAAGCTTATGATTACATTACATATGTGGAATCACCAATAAAATTAAACAACATCTGTCTCATAAGCTTCATTTCTAAACATTTGAATCAAGCAAAATCAGCAGTTTTCCAAGCTAATGTGCATGTGCACTCGAAATGAACAAGATCACGACACCAACCTCATTTACAGCCATTTTACACACTATCATCATTTCCCAAAACCATCGTTAGCCAACTAAGGTCGCAAGTTCCGTCGTTACAAACATAGTTTGTTGATTTGCCGTTTCTTAAATCCATCGTTCCAACGAACATTCGCAAACTGCCTCGCAAACTTGTGCAGGTGCAACTAAACCTCTGGAGCTGTAGTTGGAAACATAGGTCCTGACTGTGTTCTATTCCTACGTATCCCCCTATGCCCCATTTATTTAGAACATTCTAGCATTCAAAGTTGGAATGATTAAAAATAAAAAAGCATTAAGGTCATCTCTCTTAGGTGTAATTTGCTTTCAAACTATTTTTACAGTTCAGTTTTAGCGATCTTCATGTTTACAATTGTGCTCCCTTCGCATTGCACTTTGAAAACATTGATGTCATTTTGAACACAGCCTCATGACGAAAGCTGGCCTATAATTTGAAAGCGGAATTTATGTTACGTCTCCAAAGCTTGTGAAAACATAAAACATAGCATACGTTAATTATTTTAATTTATAGTAGGTTATTTATTAAGTGTCTGTACTGTATATGACATGGGCCTGTTGGTTAGAACTTTCTTCTGTGGTTTATATGTGTCAAATTGTAAAAGTAGACTTTTTAAAAAAATGTAAAATAAATTAAAAATATCCTACTTATTATTATTATTAATAATAATAACAACAATAATTATCATCATCATCATCATCATTAATATTCTTAATATTATTATTAAAGTAGGATTTTTTAAATTTCCTAATAAATATTATATTTAATTTTATAATAAATAGCCTCATTATTTATTTAAATGATTTATATATAATATTAGAATACGTGTTAGCTTTTGTAAGTGATTTTATGTTGTAGAATAGAATATGTAATGTTCAACTTCTCAATAATATTAGTAAAGCAAACATAGGCCCTATATATATTTCAATTAGTATGGAAAACGAGTGCATGTTTTTATCAAAACTAATATTGGATTTTATTTTAAATGCGTGTTTGTGTAAAACAATATAACTTGCACAAAGAAATGATCGGGTTCTTCTCTAAAGAAGTTGTTACTGCACCCCATTTGGAACATCATTGTGGGCGTTTTACGCTATAACTAACGTGGTTCAAGCGATGGAAAAGGCGACAGAGAAGCTAGGGGTTTTGGGAACCACTCGTCACTGCATCGTTCTTTTCCCAAATGATGCATCGTACTATGATAGTTCAGCCACGAGTTACGTCGTTGTTTGGGAAACGCACCCCTGGATAATACTTCAGCAGATCATGTTGGTCTTCTAAAGTAATCCACAACTTGGTCTTGATGGCAAATCTCCTGCCAAAATGGCAGTGACTCTTTGTTTACAAGTTTGTAAGCGTTTGAGTAGTTGCTGTCATGTGTTGTGCATTGGACAGGGTGAATTGTACCTTGCGTTCGTTTCATACAGATTACAAAACCAAAAAAACTTTTGTTTTCAAGTGCACTTGGTTCATTTAAAAGTACAGATTTCAAGCTTTATTTGGATATATTTCTTATATCAAATTCCCTCCATTGGCCCTTACCCATCCCTCCCAGTCATCCCCATCCACTGAATTGGCTCTATCACTGTCTCTCCACTTTACCTGTAGCTGGTGTGTGGTGAGCGTACTAACGCCATTGTCCTGTGGCTGCCTTCGCATCATCCAAGTGGATGCTGCACACTGGTGGTGGTGTGGAGAATACCCCCTTCATGATTGTGAAGCGCTTTGGGTGCATGGCCATACACAATAAATGTTCTATAAAATACACATTACATTACATTACATTACATCATGTCTGTGAAGCAAGTATTTGCTCATTCCTCCGTGGCGGGGCGACACACCAAAATTCATCCTGCCACGGCTACATTACAGCTTCTCATTCAAAACATTCAGTCGTTTTTTTAAAATAGCGGGTTATAATCACACTAAAACGTATTAAGAGGTAAGTGAATTACAACAGTGCAAACTTTTCTGTAATCGTAGTAGTGCTGTGCATTATTTTTTTAACCCCAATCTCTGATTGGCTCCAGTACTAGTAGGCATTGCTTTATTCGCCATATCGACATTTACTTTTTTCAATTCAAAACTATACTAGTGACACATCTTGTGTTTTTTATAGTGTTTGGCTGTACTGACAAACAGAAAAAAAACTGCTGAGATTTTAAATGACTTTGATTTTAATGTCATAAAATGACACTGCATGCCAATTTCACTAGATTTTGCCAGATATTACACTGAATTACATTTAAGTGTATCTTCTGTAAATCATGACAGACATAATCTGTAATTATTCAATAATAATAATAATGAAAAACAGGACACATTCTGATTCATTTCCTCCCCACATTTTTATTGTTTTAATGTTTGAAAGTCATTTTTTTAATCTTTGACCCATATATATTCCTGAAGTGTTTAAAAACAAACTATTTGTAGAATAGTATTAGAGGCTCATAATTATAAGTGAGGCTTCTGACAGTATACTGTATATATCCTCACATTTTCATAAGTGCAATGCATTTATCTGCTGTTTATTTTAAATAGGTTTTAAACTGAACACATTTGCTTAGTTTTATCAGCAGCATTTGTTTGAAGTTTCAGAATAATTCATCAAGCTAATTGCATTTCTGTTTGCGAATCTGCTTATAAATGTGCCCATAAAGTGCTTTTCAGGCAAGCTTTTAAATAAATAGCTGAAAATGTCTTTTTATTATCACA
The DNA here is from genome assembly GCF_903798145.1 of Danio aesculapii. Taxonomy (NCBI): domain Eukaryota; kingdom Metazoa; phylum Chordata; class Actinopteri; order Cypriniformes; family Danionidae; genus Danio; species Danio aesculapii. Next base: position 18,612,076 of record NC_079435.1, on the reverse strand, counting down.
GTTTAAAATTACAAGGGATTTTTCAATGATGCAGAGATGAAAATCAAAAGGAGAGGTCGATGTGAATTTCAAGAAGTACGTAGAGGTTTGTTTTGATCAGAGATTTAGTTTTTTGTCTGTGATCTATGACTATGCTTTGTTTTACTCCTACCTTTATTTAATTAAGGCCACATTTATATTGCATTAGCTTGGGTATATGCCACAGACCATATGCAAATTTCATGAATACTCCCACTTATTCTTTTGCTGACATGCTGAACTTCTGCATTGTAATCTGGGTAATGTGACTAATGTTCGTGGTGACTGATTTGAAAAGACTCGAAACCCCATCTACATCAATGTTAATGTGCCTGAGGACATTGTGAGATGCCTATTGGGATGCAGATGTAGCTTTTGTTTCATGGAAGCTCCCCATTAGGTTTCATGTAAGTCGTTTTTTGTGCTGATTTTGATCAGTTTCTCATTAATTTAGAAAAGAGGAAGCATAAAACTGATGCCAGGTGACAAAGTGATTCTTCCACTTCCTCTCCAACTCTACCAATCAAGCAGGAATGTTGTTCTTGTTGATTTCGTTTAAATCATTTACAGTATCAGGATTCCTAGATGATAACATTCTGGAGTATTTCACAAGCTAATACAATTTAGGGTTTTCTACTTCAAAATTATATTTATCGGTTATTGTGCTACTTCCATTTCTTCTTAATTATTAGTGAAACTTACCATAGCAAATAGTTTCTACCAGTATTGGGTAAGTTACTTTAAAAAAGTAATAGATTACAAATTACTGACTACTACTGGAAAATTGTACTCAACATTACTAATTACTTCACTTTGAAGTTACGTTGTATATAAAATATACCTATAAAAATACAAAATAAATTGCAGCACTTTCAGTACTGGAATATTCACTGAAAAACATTACAATGGGTTGATCACAGCAGCTTGACATACTAAAAAGACTTAAAGAGTTCACCCTAAACTTAAAATTCTCTCATCATTCACTTGTTCCAAACCTGTTTGTCTTTTTTTTTTTTGAACACAAAAGACATGAAGAAAACTGGATACCAGTTAGGGCTGGGTGGTATATCGAGTTCTGGGGATATATCTATATGATTCCTCAACGCGATGCGGGATTATCCAATATCTTTCATATCGATATGGTTTGAGGCCACACGCACACATTCTGCGCGAAACAGACCACTCCAAGGTAGCACGTGAGCTCCACTTGCACAAATGTGCGCATATGCAAATGAATGATTCACTCCATGAGTCATACAAAAGAATTGTTCAAAATGAACAAATTTTTCAAAAACGATCCATCACTGGCGGGAACATAAGTAACGGAATCACATTGACTTTAGGAACTCTAATCAAATTACACAAAGCAAATGTAAACTGTAATTTGTTACATTACTCCGTTCCCCAAAAATGTAATTAGAATACAGTCACATCCAACTCTGGTTTCTACATACGTTTTTTTTTTTCAGTGTATGCCCACTTGTTGAAGGAATACTCCACTTTTTTTTTGAAAATATCCTAATTTTACAACTCCTCTAGAGTTAAGCAGTTCAGTTTTATTATTTTTGAATCCATTCAGCCGATCTTCAGGTCGAACACTTTTAAGCTAAGCTTAGCATAGATCATTGAATTGGATTAGACCATTAGCGTCTTTTTCAAAAATGTTTTGATAATGTATTTTAATTTAAAGCATGACTCTTCTATAGTTACATTGTGTACTACACTGAAAAAAAATTATGTCTGCAAAATTGTTGCAAAAAATGTATGTGTTAAATTTAAACAAACAAATCAAATTTAGTAATGTTCAACTCAATTTGTTTGTTTAATTTCAGCCCAAAGAAATTGTTTACACTTAACTTAGAAAAAAATTGAGTAAATCCAAGGAATCATCTTTGAATCGATTTTTTTCAGAGTAAGACCAAGAGAAAAAATAAAAAGTTGCTGTTTTCTAGGCTGATATGTCTATGAACTGTAGTCTCATTTTGGCATAATAATCAAGTAACTTTGCTGCTATACCATGATCGCAATGATATTACACAGCACCTGAAAATATTTCCCACTTAATTAACTTCCAACGACACAGTGGCTCAGTGGTTAGCACTGCCACCTCACAGTAAGAAGGTCGCTGGTTCGAGCCCCGGCTGGGTCAGTTGGAATTTCTGTGTGGAGTTTGCATGTTCTCTCAGTGTTTGCATTGGTATCCTCTGGGTGCTCCGGTTTCCAAATACATGTGGTATAGACCTTTTTCTTGGCTGCTGCATGGAGGGTGCCATAGCGACCAGCGTCTTCCGGTAGAATGCTAAGAACGTCCGTTTACAGCGTTTACAACTGGTAATTTGCGCTCCGAAAATGGGTATCAATAGCGTTTTGAGTGGATTACGGAGTGTTTTTGTGATACACAACTTTGAAAGGTGTGTGTTAAAGGCGTTAAAATCTGTCAGATGTGGTTCAAGCGCACGAGAAAAACTTTCTCCTAGTTCACGTGTCTGCCGTCAGAAATACAGTCCGTGTGTGTTTCCCCGGCCTGTTGGCTGTTAGCTCAGCGGCTCTTCAATACACACACACACACACACACACACACACGCACACACCACGCGCACACATGCAGTACTTCACTACATTATAGAGCAAACCAGATTACTGGCATGAAACTTAACAGGTATGTAAGTCATGCAATTTACAAAAATGACCAATAAAAGTCTGTTACTGATACGCTGATGGCTGATTTGCATGTTCATTCTAATCGTGAGCCGTTTATATTTCATTTAGTGTGTTGTATTTACCACGGTTTGTGTTTTTCTGTCATTTCAAAATGTCAATTTATTTTCACTTCGTCACAGTTATAAAATCAGTGTGCTAGTGGGACAGTACAGGTGACTTTAGCGATGACGAGGCTTCATTTAAACAGCAGAAGATGCCATCTGACAACAAGGGGAAAATGCCTCACAGCAGTTGTTTTCCATCCTTTTAGATCACATTTTTTTAAATGATCAGTCCAGGAGGTGGCGCTAAACAGTATCAGTTTAAAGATGATAAAAGCATGAAAATAGATTAAAACTATCGTTTCACAGCTGTCCAAATGTGACTGTTTACACGCATAAGCTGCCGACCGGAAGTTCTTAGCATACACGCAAAGCATAATGGGTAATTTTGAATTCCAAGAAAAAAGTCTATAGGTGAATTGAATAAACTAAATTGCCCGTAGTGTATGTGTTTGAATGCGAGAGTGTATGGGTGTTTGCCATTACTGTGTTGCGGCTGTAAGGGCATCCGCTGTGTAAAACATATGCTGAATAAGTTGGCTGTTCATTCCACTGTGGCAACCCCTGATAAATAAATGGACTAAGCTGAAGAAACATGAATGAATGAATGAAAAGTTAACTTTCAACATGACCAGCTGCTTTCAAAGGGAACGTGTGCCAGTCGTAATTTCATTGCACCTGCTACCACCATGGTACAGCAGCGAACTTACTTGATTATTACGCAGAATGAGGATATTCTTTATTATTCCATATCAGCCTAGAAAATAGCAACTTTCCATATTTCGTCAGTCTTAGCACAGGCTGTAACTACGAAAGAGTCAAGCTTTAAATAGAAAAATAATCAAAACTCTTTGTGTGCTTATGCTAATGGTCTAATCTGATTTAATGATCTATGCTAAGCTAAGCTAAAGTGCTTCTGCCTGACGCAGAGATCGGCTATAGATTCGGAATAGATTTAAAATAATGAAAAACTCAACTGTTTAACTTAAGGGGAGTTGTAAAAGAGCCCATTTTCTTAAAAAGAGTAGAGTTTCTTTGACAGTTGCATATATTTTTTCTTTTAAAAAGCCAGGTTATTTCTTATTTCCGTCACACCGTAGGCGTTATATGAACAGCTCATGTTGAAATGGGTCTTTCGAGAGCCATATGGATGGAGTATTTTAGAAAGGCTTGCTGATTGTGGGTCAGTGCAAAAGGGCAGCATCTACCTGGAGACACATTTGCTTTTTAAAACCCTGCATTGTGTGTAGTGATTAGCATTTTCTGAGAGGAAGGCTTTCCATATTTTCTGTGAGATGTTTCCGTGAGTAGATACATTTCTGATCTTCTCGTTTGGAAACAGTGGCACCTTTGAGTTCGGAGATAGTGCGAGCAGTTGCCTATGGCACTTTAGAAGTAACTGAACTAGTGATGCTGCAGGATGGAGCTTAACTAACATGAACACATTTGAGCATGACACATTTGGAAAATGTAGCTAACAATCTCATTAGTCCTTTGGATTTCAGATTGCCAAAAAAAAAAAAAAACGAAAAACACACTTTTGCATTCAGAAGGCTGTTTCTTTATCTGAGCAGCTTTTTCACATCATCTCCTTGAATAATTTAAAGGGCACCAGTAAACCTTGTTTCATTTTTTTTCTTGGGCATGTGTGACTGTGATAATAATATAACAGAAGCTTGCAGAAACTTCATCAATTCATCCTCCTCTTCATCTGTTTTTCTAGTTACCATCTTTCTCCAGGAGTAGTTTGTAAAGGAATCATCTCCTTCCTTGGTTTGCAGTCTTCCTCTCTGTTCAACTTAAATGGCTGTATTCTATATCAAGATTTTTTTTTGTTAAGCTTTCCTCTTCTGCACACCCTTTGTCACGGATTGGTCAGGCTCTCACGATCCCCACTCACGAAGATCACCATCACCTGACTTCTAATGAGCACACAGCTGCATCACATTCACGAGCACCAGATAAAAGCACAGCACTCCAGTCGCTCATTGTCCGGGCTCGTCTCGACGAAAGCGGACAACTGAGCGACCACTCAGCGTAGTCATCCTCAGCTAAAACAAACGCTTTACTTACCTGTTCTCTTTGTATTCCTCCTAGTCTTCCTGGTCCACCCGAATCGTCCTGTCTTCCAGTCCTTCCAAGTCTGTGTCATCCTCTGTCAGCTGTATCTGGTGTGTGCTGTCCATCCTCGTGTATTCCTGTTACCCAGCCACGGAGGAAAAGACCCCACCATCATTCCTGATCCTCCTGGCTATCCTTCATGTGCTCCTTGTTGTCATTTAATAAACACCCTAACGTTTCCTTACCTCTGTCTCCTGTCCGCTTCATAACAGAAGCCCGGACCAATAACGACGACAACATGAGCACCCCCGATCACTTTCAAGAGCTGGTGGACCAGTTGAAGCGGATTCTACAGCCACCAGCTCCACTTTCCAACGCACCACCAGCACCGAGCACTTCCGCCTCCACAGTTTCTTCTTCGGCCCTTCCTTCCAGTCCCATGGCCCGACCAGCGCCCTACTCAGGCGGAGCGGGGGAGTGCAATGGTTTTCTGTTACAATGTTCCCTCATATTCGAAATGCAACCTTCTCTATATCCCACAGATAAGTCAAAGATCGCCTACATCGTATCACTACTCTCTGGGCCTGCACTTAAATGGGCTGAGACGATCTGGAACCAAGCCGGGCCGGTCATGAATTCCATCACTACCTTCACGGAGTATTTCAAAGAGGTGTTTGGACGTTCTGATGGGGAAGTAGCCGCTGGAGAGCAGCTGTATCATCTAAAGCAAGGTACTCTATCTACACAGGAATATGCTCTCCGGTTTCGCACTCTAGCAGCTGCAAGTGGATGGAATGAGAGATCGTTGTTGACCACGTACCGGCTCGGCTTGGAACCCACTCTCCGAATCCAGCTGGCCACATTAGATGATACTATGGGTCTGGAGAGATTCATCCAACATTCTCTCCGATGTTCCGATCGTCTCCGTTCCTATCAACAGGACACCATCACCCCCTCGTCTGCACTCCTCCAATCGCCTGAGTCAACAGCCTCTCCAGAACCAGAACCCATGATAATAGAGTCTGGAAGACTGACATCAGCGGAACGACAGAGGAGGCTGACCCGGGGTCTGTGTCTATACTGCGGTGTCAGTGGACACACCCGTATGGAGTGTCCCCTTCGTCCCATTCGGACTTCAGTGAGTGTATTCAGTACGAATATTGAACAATGTAAACCACTTACTACCACCGTACAAATAACTACTGCCTCTATTTCTCTCCTTGTCACAGCCCTCATCGACTCCGGGTCAGCAGGGAACTTCATCTCCCAATCCCTCTGTCGTCAACTCCACCTACGTACTGAGGCGTCCTCGCATATATACCAGATACAACCGATAACCCAGTGCACTCGATCTTCGACCCGTATCCATCGACAATGCGAAGACATCCTTCTTCAAGTGGGGTTGTTACATCAAGAGAGGATTCAATTTCTGGTTCTGGAGGGTGCAAATATGGACATCATTCTAGGGCGCCCGTGGCTGGTGAAGCACGATCCCATCATCTCTTGGGGCACAGGAGAGATAAAGAAATGGGGATCTGGATGTACACCTACCTGTTTTCCAAATCTCCCTCTTCAAGGTCGGAACCCCATTTCTTTGTTTACAACATCGGTCGAGAGTCCTCCTGAGAAGCAGTCTATCCACATTCCTAAGGAGTACAGCTCCTTTCATGATGTCTTCTGCCCCAAGAGAGCTTCCCAGCTACCGCCGCATCGGCCATGGGACTGCGCGATCGACCTAGTTCCAGATGCCCAGTTGCCAAGAGGTAGGATCTACCCGCTCTCGCTTCCAGAGAATCAGGCAATGGAAGATTACATAAGGGAGGCTCTGAGTCAGGGGTACATACGTCACTCAAAATCACCAGCCGCCTCAAGCTTCTTCTTTGTGGCCAAGAAGGACGGAGGGCTGCGTCCATGCATCGACTACAGGGTCCTAAATAACGGTACAGTAAAATACCGATATCCCCTTCCTCTGGTACCAGCCGCTTTGGAACAGCTCCGAGAAGCTAAAGTCTTCACTAAATTGGACCTCCGCAGCGCGTATAATCTGATAAGAATACGTGAGGGGGACCAATGGAAGACAGCATTCGTGACCCCTACTGGCCACTATGAATATGAGGTCATGCCTTACGGTCTGGTCAACGCCCCCTCCGTATTCCAAAACTTCATTCATGAAGTCCTCCGGGAGTTTCTTCACCACTTTGTAATAGTGTACATAGATGACATCCTCATTTACTCCCGGAGTGAGGCCGAACATCGCCAACACGTTGCGGAGGTCCTACACACATTGAGAGAACATCACCTCTACCTCAAAGCGGAGAAATGCTCATTCCACCAGAAGTCGATTCATTTCTTGGGATACATCATTGACCAAACCGGTATACGTATGGATGGGAAGAAAATTGAGGCTGTTCTATCCTGGTCAGAACCCACTTCCATTAAGGAGCTCCAGAGGTTTCTTGGGTTTGCTAACTTTTATAGACGGTTTATCAAGGACTACAGCAGGATTACATCACCTCTCACTAATCTCCTCAAGGGTAAACCCAAAGGACTGGAGTGGACCAAAGAAGCAGCCGCAGCCTTCCGCCTTCTTAAGAAGGAGTTCACAAGGGCCCCACTCCTGACTCATCCTGACCCAAATCTTCCTTTCGTGGTGGAAGTGGACGCATCCACCACCGGCGTCGGGGCAGTATTATCCCAACATCATGATACACCGCCCCGACTGCATCCCTGTGCCTATTTCTCTCGGAAGTTGAGCCCGGCGGAGCAGAATTACAGCATAGGAGACAGGGAGCTTCTAGCAATCAAGCTAGCCTTGGAGGAGTGGCGTCACTGGTTGGAGGGAGCCAAACATCCGTTCCAGGTGATCACAGATCACAAAAACCTCCAATATATCAAAGAGGCCAAGAGACTATGTCCACGTCAAGCCAGATGGTCACTTTTCTTCTCACGTTTTGATTTCTCCATTTCCTATCGTCCAGGACCCAAGAATCTAAGAGCAGACGCTCTCTCTCGTTTACACGAGCATCACGATCATGAAGAACTCCCAACGAAGATTCTTCCCGAACACATCTCCATTTGTCCGATCACCTGGAACGCTCCTCCAGTCGTTGCCACTCCGGAAGCCCCTGCTCCGCCGGGATGCCCTCCTCATCGGCAGTTCATACCACCTGAACACCGGGTAGATCTGATCCACTCCTTACATACCTCGCTAGGCACTGGACATCCAGGGATCAACAATACTCTCTCGCTAGTATCCCAACGATTCTGGTGGCCAAACATGGCAAGGGATGTGAGGCAATATGTTCAGGGCTGTAAGGACTGTGCCCAATCCAAGAGCCCACGTCATCTACCCGCTGGAAAGCTCCATCCCTTGCCGATTCCGAACCGTCCCTGGTCACACCTAGGAGTGGACTTTATCACTGACCTCCCCTCGTCAGAAGGTAATACCTGTATTCTAGTCATCGTAGATAGATTCTCAAAGTTTGTCAAACTAATCCCTCTGAAAGGTCTTCCCACAGCCTTTGAAACAGCCGACAATATCTTTAATCAAGTCTTCAGGTCATTTGGTATTCCAGAAGATATTGTGTCGGACAGAGGTCCACAGTTCATCTCACGTCTATGGAAAGCCTTCTTCAAGCTCCTAGGTGTGGCCGTCAGCCTCTCTTCTGGATATCATCCCCAAACCAACGGGCAGACAGAGAGGAAGATTCAGGAGGTGGGACGGTTCCTGAGGACCTTCTGCAGTGGTCACCAGAGCTCCTGGAGCCAGTATTTGGGCTGGGCAGAATATGCCCAAAATTCACTGCGGCAACCCTCCACCGGACTCACGCCATTCCAGTGCGTCCTGGGCTTCCAACCACCGCTCTTTCCCTGGGATGGCGAACCATCTGATGTCCCCGCAGTGGATCACTGGTTCCGGGAGAGCGAGAGAGTCTGGGACGAGGCTCATCAACATCTGCAGAGGGCAGTCCGTCGAAGCAAGGTAACCGCCGATAGAAGAAGGTCTGAAGAACCCAGATACACACCCGGACAAAAGGTGTGGCTATCCACCCGGGACATACGCATGCGACTGCCCTCTCGCAAGTTAAGTCCCCGATTTGTTGGTCCCTTCACCATCGTGGAACAGGTTAACCCCGTCACCTACAAACTACAATTACCCTCTCACTACCGTATTCACCCTACATTCCACGTATCACTCCTGAAACCCTATCACGATCCTGTTCTTCCCTCCACAGAGCCTGACCACGAAGAGGAACCCCCTCCTCCACTGCTCCTAGAAGAAGGAGCCGTCTACGCAGTGAAGGAGATCTTGCGTTCCCGACGTCGTGGTGGCCAGTTGGAGTACCTGGTGGACTGGGAAGGGTACGGCCCCGAAGAAAGGACATGGGTTCCCAGAGCTGATATTCTCGATCCTAGTCTCATGGTGGAGTTTCATGAGAGCCACCCTGAGTTCCCAGCGCCTAGAGGCAGAGGGAGACCACCACGGCGTCGGAGGTGTCGGCCCTCAGGAGCGGGCCCTGGGGAGGGGGGTACTGTCACGGATTGGTCAGGCTCTCACGATCCCCACTCACGAAGATCACCATCACCTGACTTCTAATGAGCACACAGCTGCATCACATTCACGAGCACCAGATAAAAGCACAGCACTCCAGTCGCTCATTGTCCGGGCTCGTCTCGACGAAAGCGGACAACTGAGCGACCACTCAGCGTAGTCATCCTCAGCTAAAACAAACGCTTTACTTACCTGTTCTCTTTGTATTCCTCCTAGTCTTCCTGGTCCACCCGAATCGTCCTGTCTTCCAGTCCTTCCAAGTCTGTGTCATCCTCTGTCAGCTGTATCTGGTGTGTGCTGTCCATCCTCGTGTATTCCTGTTACCCAGCCACGGAGGAAAAGACCCCAACATCATTCCTGATCCTCCTGGCTATCCTTCATGTGCTCCTTGTTGTCATTTAATAAACACCCTAACGTTTCCTTACCTCTGTCTCCTGTCCGCTTCATAACACCCTTCAATCTGTATTATTATTTACATATAAACAATACTGTCATTTAATACTAGCTGTCAGATATAAGAACTGAATCTTACATTTTAACTTCACATGCATCTCATCTCATTTGCCATCATGCTACTGTGTCAAATGATGTCAGAAATCTGTCAGCATATCATAACTGGTTATACTCTGTATAATCTTATAAACTGAAAAAAAAATATTCAAAGATGATTCCTTGGATTTACTCAATTTTTTTATGTTAAGTGGTTGTAAACAATTTATTTGGGCTGAATTTAAACAAACTAATTAAGTTGAACATTATTAAATGTAATTTGTTTAAATTCAACATAAATAAATTGTTTGCAACAGTTTTGCATGCAACACTTTTTTTCAGTGTACTAAATTGTAGTAGTAGTGGTTGTAGTTGTTGTTATTTGTTTTGTTAAATCCTTATGTCCACAGAAGACAAGTTCCCAGAACTTTGTCAACAGAACTCCAGCTCTCTTTATTTGGTTTTGCACTTATTATTTAGTTAATTTAGACCAAATTTAGGCAAACAGATCATCATGCTTAGTCACTGTGTAAACTTGATTAAAGTTATCTCACACTGTGAGATTTCAGCCATGATTTTGTCATCTGAGACAAATTTGGGAAATCCAAAAGATTCCTGAAATCCTAGGCTAAAATCTGTGGTCTTTGATCGTTGGTTTGACATGTTCACTGACAGCAGCTCAATGCCCGTTGCGATCAGATTTTTCCTCTGATGAAGTTCTGGCAGCGTCAGAAGATTTCAGACACTTTCCTGC